>NW_027642663.1:0-107500 GCF_032717465.1 Coenobita brevimanus | reverse complement strand
CGCGTAACATCTCTGGGGCTAAGCCGAGTTGATTATTGCTGTTTTAGCCAGTTTCTTTTTAGATATAGTGGTGTGATATTGCTCAAAAACCCCTTAGAAAAGCCGTTGCGGACAATAATTGTTGGCTATATTTTACACTATGCTATAAAGAGATATATAACTGCCTTTCTCGTTGAAGAAATAATAGCACAGAATTATTTACCTGTCGACCTCTTGCATGTTACTGGTGCTGCTCTGCGACAAAACTTCTTTAGACTAATATATCTTTAAAACATTTTTTTACATATATATGTGATTGACAAGGCATAAAATCTTAGTACAGTGAGGACTCTGACTGGTTGTAGAATTTATATTAGAAAGTTTGTGACTTTGCTATGTTAATTTGCAAATAATTGGGCGAATTTCTTCTGTTTGCTGTATTTAGCATGTTTTCAATTTATCATATGATTCTCCCACGAACCCGGAACCTCAGTTTGCCTCCCTAATGACGGGAGGGAGGGTGTATTACCGATGTGGGACGTTCATACTAAGTAGCAGAGGCTTTGCAACACCTCTTCCATAAGAATTTAGTTTCTTCATTAATCCTGAATAAAATCTTGTCTGTTTCTGATCCAGATAGAAGCTATAGGCCTTAACGTTTGTATTTTTCTTTAGGGTATGTGTCTGTTTAGTGCCTCGCGCGGCGATGACAGGCAGGCAATGTGATGGAGGTGACATTGTAAGGTGCTGTCCTCACGCGGCGATGACGATTGATCATTGGACGATGCGATGCGTTGACACACTCAGTCGCTTCTCTACCGCGGGGGGGGGGGGGGTAGACGATGTTTGCCAGCGGGGAAGTTGATTGATTTGAAGGGCAGAGAAGGGAATGAACTACGACAGGAAAGGGTACGAGAGAGGGATGGAGGAGGAAGAGAGGTAATAAAGAGAGAAGTGGAAAGAGGAGGAAGTCGGGAGAGGACCAATGACAGAGAGACGGGGGGGGGGATTGGAGTTTTTTTTTTATTTTATTTTATTAGGGATGAATTAAACACCTTAAAACAGGATGATTGACCATATTTAGCCACACACACACACACACACACACACACACACACACACACTACGTTTCTTTTACACAACCACCACATCCAAAGCCACTTCAACCTCCTTCATTCCCTAACTACACACACACACACACACACACACACACACACAGTTAAATGGCCGAAGCAAAGGGAAAAAAAAACAGGGCAGCGAATATCTATGGCGTGAAATTCCAACTGACCGCTGTCCTTTCCTCCCTACCACCCCCACTGTACTGTTTGTTTACATCTGACGGTCTATCTGTTCATCTATCTATCTATTGCCAGAAGCCTTAATTCCGTAAGGGATGACCACAAACAAATCGCCTCCATGTCGCCCTGTCCCCCGCCATTTCACTGCCCTGGTCCCAGCTCACCCCCCCCCCTCTCTTATACCTCTCCACTCCATCCCTCCATCTCATCCTTGGCCTCCCCCTCCCTCTGGCTGCCCCATCTGCCACCACAGTCACTGCCACAGCTACCTTCATTCCTTACTACCCCTACCAAAACCACCACTACCACTACCTTTGCCTACCACAACTACCAGAAGCACCACCACCACCACCACCACAAGCCTAAACACCCGGGTAATTCAAACGTGTCCCAGCCGCGGGTTCACATCATTAGCCAACAGCAAAAATCAGAGAGAGAGAGAGAGAGAGTTAGTGGCCAACTCTATTCCTGCCCGCCTGGTGAAGGAGCGAGGACCTGACTGCTGTTGTTGTTGTTGTTGTTTATAGATTATCTCCGCCTATAGAGGAGACCGAGCCTTGATTATGGCCCTGTCGGTGTGTGTGGTTGGACAGGAGGTAGTAAGAAGAGGGAAAATAGAAAGATTAGAATAGGAGTATTAAAGGGGTGAGCGTTATTTAGGTGCAGCATCTACGACACACTGAGGTGGTTTGGCCATGTGGAGAGGATGGAGAGTGAGAGACTGACGAGGAGAGTGTATGTGAGTGAGGTGGAGGGGGAGAGAGGGAGGGGGAATCCAAGGATGAGATGAAGGGATGGAGTGGAGAGGTATAAGAGAGAGAGGGGTGTGAGTTGGGAGCAGGACAGTGAAATGGCGGGGAACAGGACGACGTGGAGGCGATTTGTTTGTGGTCACCCCATATGGGATGAAGGCGTCTGGCAATAGATAGACAGCTGTAAGACGTGACGAGGGGGGAGGGTGGCGGAGGGTTCAGTGGGTGGGATGTGTGGGTTGGGGTAGATTCTGCCGCTCTGAGTAGTTCGGTTGCAGGGCATTTTAGTAGATAATGTAGTAGGGGAAAAGGAGAGTTTGCGTTGCAGTGTTTGCAGTTTTGGTTTTGTTCGTCGATTATATTGGGAAGGGGGCGATGTTCTAGCCGTAACCTTCGCAGCAGTGAATGAGTGTAGTTGTTTTCTTGTCTGGGATATGCTTGGTTGAAGGCTGATGCTTTGTTTAATATTTTCTTTTTGATTTGTGAGACACACACACCTGCACATTGCTACACTTCCACACAGCCACACCTCACAGTCTCCAAAGTCACTTGCAGTAGAATATGATACAGAAGACCCTGGTTGTGTTACCATTACTAACCCAATTAATGCTAGGTAACATTTTTTTATTTTATTCTTACTATCTCAAGACGATTTTATTTAATACTAAAGATCTGTGGCAGTGAAGGTTAACTAAGATATTAATCCTTTCCCAGGGGTGACGAACAGCCAGTAACAGGAGCAGCCAACAGAGAGCTATGTGGCATTTCTTTACTGCAGTGTGTCACCATATCCCGCCCCACACCACCACACATCCCCGCCAGTCCCTCTCTACTCACCAGTCTTCAAAACTACCTAACATTGTCTTTCCAAAGCCACGAAGTGTAGATGCTGATACATATAAGCGTGAAATACAATTATGTCTGAGTTTCTCTCCTAACCTGAGCATGTCATCAAAAAAATAACCCCAATCTTGTAAAATGACCTTCTTTTAATATTAACAGGCTTAAATATTAGCCGTAAATAACAAGTATAATTAGATAAGCATCCTGTGAAAATTCTCTGAGTATATAATTGGAGAACTGAGGACACCAGAATTTAGGACAAACCAAAGAAAAGCCAGCGAACTCAGGCATGACCAAAAGCACCCCACATGGCCTCCCTAGCATTGGAGTACTGGATATGTTGGTACTCCACTATCTGTGTTAGTCATGGAGGCTCAGTAGTACCCTTAAGACAAACTACTATATGAAAATCTGGTTGGAAAATGAGAAAGCTTTGAAGTGCATTGACACCGAGAGCTGAAATAATGCTCAAAATGTCGTCTATTGTATTAAAAGGAACCGATCAAGCCAGTCACTACTCAGATGCCGTAACTATACCGGACAGCGATAGCCTGAAGGATCCATTGTATTCGTCAGTTAAATCTGGAATGCTGATCTCTCAAACTTCTGCTTCTACTACTACTACTACTACAACTAATAGTGATGATGATGAAAATAATAATAACATTAAATTCCCAGCCCAAAAGTAGTCAAGATACAGAGGGTTCGCAGTACCTACATCACTCCAAAATCTCCTTACCTAAAGGCTCGTGGCCAATGAAGTGCAATATTTTCGCACAATAGGACAAAATCAGTTCACATTTGAGCACACTGTGCGTAGAATGAATAAAATGTTAATTTATGGAATACAGGAGTCTGCCACAACTCTTCATTCGGGGAAAAAATGGTTAAAGGAAAAAACCCAGGCAGAGGAGAACAGGAGTAGGCTTTGGTATCAGACTGTTGATGTACCATCGATGTTTTCATTGCCTTTTCCTCTCATATACAAAATGAAACTAAAGCTTTAGTAATTCACAAATACGCACATCATTGTTAACTGACGTGATCTGGTACGGGTATGGCTGAACACAAAATGTGTAATGACAAAAGCGACCAGAAAACAACAATCGTTTTTTCTGCTACTCGGGGGTGTTATTACAGCCAACCGAGAAAGCCCGATGAAGCCACGTGTTTGGCCAGGTTTATATATCTGTCTATCAGTCTGCCTCCCTACCTGTCTACCTGCCTGCCTGTCTGTCTGCCTTTGTCTTCCTGCCTGTCTGTTAGCAAAATTATCGGAAAAAGTCAGCAGATTATCCTATTCTTTATTTAGATTTTGAATAAACCATTCCGTACAAGCCCTTTCTATCTGGGGAACGTTGTCGCTGGAAGCTGAGCAGGAAGAGTCAGCGGACACTGACTAATTTTCCGCAGTTAACCATCCATTTTACTGGTTTTCCCTAAACAGAAAGCCCACCCCGACTTAGTCTGTGGTGTCACAAAAGGTGCGCAGGGAAGTCAAGCGTGCAGACCATCTCTGTCACTAGACTTTGATTTGGGTTAGGATGAAGTAATTCGATATTTACAGCATTCAGTAAAAGGTCAAGATTACAAGACAAGGATAAAGGTTCGGCCACCCATCATGTCCGAGACAGAGCGTCATCAGTTTCGAAGCATTGTGACGAAGAAGCAATAAACAGTAGGTCAGAGGTAGACTCCGTGGAGAGAGTGCGTCAGTACATCACGTCTACACAATTATTTTAATTTCTGTTACCATACTCTAAAGTCACAGGTGTTTATTGATAAAGGGGACTGGATTTTGAACCGCTTGTGAGGCACGAGTGTTGTTGGCGTCACTTCATAAGCTGGTGGATAGATTTTGCTGGATTTTCCCGCCATTGTCCTCTTGCCTGTGATCTCGCCTTGTTCCCGCTGCACCCTCCAAAGGTATACTGTTTGACTTTTACTACAGTCGCGGCGCACGACTCTGAGGTTGTCATTATCGTACCCTGACAACTTACCATTCAAAAGTGCGACCGATTTCGTATCATATTATGCACGAATCAAAATATTAACCACGAATATATTATACACGAATGTTATTATTATACACGAGCATATTATACACGAATCACATGCGTCTCATATAATACACGAAATCAGACGTACTTTTGAATGGTAGTTGCCAGGCCACGAGAATATCCACCTCAGAGTCGCGCGCCACGACTGTAATTCTGTACTCGTTTTACTCTAACTTGGCCCAAATTTTCCATCCCTCCAACCTGAATGCCGAGTTGTAGCAATAGATTAATGCTAGAAAATGTAAGTCACAAAAAAGTGGTATGGAAAGGGAGCCGTAGCGTTGTCCGTTTCTGCCAATGACCCATGTGAAGTAAGCTGCAAAAGGACGAAAATTTGGGCCATTTACAATGAAAAAATAATATACTGCGTGATACAATGATAATCTAGGACGTTGCGGACAGTTGAGAAGTTTGTGGTTTGCAATAGAGGGACAGGAAGACAGAGACAGACAGATAGAAGACAGACAGACGCAGGGTAAGGAGACAGACAGAGGAGACGAAGCGTCGCGTTATTATGAGTGTAGTTGACTTCATAGAACATTGTATTATAGTTGTGCCCAAACTTTAATAGCACGTCTTCTTATGTATAACTAAAGTCGTTTGACGTGTAGTGAACTAACACACACACACACACACACACACACACACACACACACATGCAACTACATCAAACCGTTCACGCCTTACCCCACCGTGAACACAACACATCCACATACCCAACAACACCACCACACACACACATACATAACCACACACAACCGCATACTCGTATAACCACACACACACACACACACACACACACACACACACACATACATAACCACACACAACCACATACTCGTATAACCACACACACACACACACACACACACACACACACACACACACACACACGCAACCACATCAAACCGAACACCCCTTACCCCACTGAACACACAACATATCCACATACCTAACCACACACACACACACACACACACACACATACACAAACACAAGTATTCTATGATGATAGAGGTGTGTGTGTGTGTGTGTGTGTGTGTGTGTGTGTGTGTGTTGTGAGGTGGGCAGGTTGCCATGGTAACACAGATGCCCTGCACCAGCCAAGCTAACACCATACGTATTGCCCACTGAGTCTCGCACTTTATATAAAACATCTCTGTACTCATATCTGATCCCAATATTGCAGTTTTTTTTTTTCATCACAATACGGTAAAACATACTCGAACTTGATTTTTGAAAATGATCCATGAATATTAAAGTTTTCTGTGGCAAGAAATGAAGAAGGTGTTTGGTGGTGGGGTGGAGTGGGTGTCTAGCGGTGCATTGTGGTGAGACACATACTCCCACAGGCACATAATTACACAAACTTACACACACACATACAAATTCACACACGTACAAATACACACACGTACACTGAGGAAGGGTGAGGAAGAGACTGGCAGGGAGAGGCAGAAACGGGTGGGAAAAAGCAGGGAGAGGGAGGCAGAGCCAGGGTGAGGCAGGGAGAAGCACTGTAGTGAATATAATGTGTCTGTGTTTTTGTCTTTAGCTGTAGGCAATGACGGAGAGAGAGAGAGAGAGAGAGAGGGGAGGGGGATCACACAGACGTTTCGATCCAGAAAAGCTGGTCAAACCTTAGCTGAAAAAATTATATCTTGGCCATAAGAAGGGATTTTTTTCATGACAGTTTTTTTTAATACACACACGATTGTGAACAGGCATAAGAGTAACTACGTACATACACACACACACACACACACACACACACACACACACACACACTCTCTCTCTCTCTCTCTCTCTCTCTCTGCTGCTCCAAGGAAAGTCATCAAACGTCACTATAGCTGTGGTACCCTCCGTCTGAACCTACTTTCTACCCACTGACCTACTCTCCCCATTCCTCTCTCATTTTCCGCAGTCTCTTCACACTCCCCTTCCACTGCCACTCTCCCCACTCCCCTCTCATTCTCCCCACTCTCCCCATTCCCCTCTCACACTCCTCACACCCTCTCTCATTTTCTGCAGTCCTTTCCCACGTCCACTCTGCCTACTCCCCCCACTCCCCTCTCACTTTCCCCACTCCCTTTCCCGTCCGACTCTCCCCATTTCAGTATAGTCTTGTGTGTGTGTGTGTGTGTGTGTGTACGTGTGTGTGGGGGGGATGAAGGGTGGCATACGGATATGGGGGGGGGTGTTGTAGAAATGCGTGTTCATGGGCGCCTACGTGTGTATGTGTGTGTGTGTGTGTGTGTGTGTGTGTGTGTGTGTGTGTGTGTGTGTGTGTGTGTGTGTAGAGGGTGGTTGAAGGGTGGCATACGGATGTATGGGGGGGGGGTGTTATAGAAATGCGTGTGTTCATGGGCGCCAAGGGTGGCAGTACGGTACGGTACGGAAAAAATATCATAATTCCGATAGTTTAAAAACACCGCACCGTAGTTTCGTTGCATACATAAAGAACCGTACCGTACTGGTGCGATAAAATGAAATTTCGTTCCGAACTTTCGTACCTAATTTCGTACTGTACGTCTGCCATTACGTTTCTGTGAAAATTAATCGATAATATAAATTATTTTTGCAAGCAATTCCTCGTCCAGTTTCAATACTCACTTATTATATTTGTGTTTTTTGCTGTTAGTGGAAATTATATATTAAGTGTGTGTGTGTGTGTGTGTGTGTGTGTGTGTGTGTGTGTGAGGTAATTGACCTAACATTTGATTTACATTCATATGGCAATGGGATTAAATAAAATTAAGGATTACTGACTTGGATTGTAGTAGACTTTTCTGTGAAAAATTGTTTAAATCATACCATGATAAAACTGAACCACTTAACGGGTCAAGTAGCAATGCTGCAGCCGGCCCTACAGTAAATACCTAATCCAAATCATTATTTATATACTATTGTGTAATCAAATCTATAAATTAATCACTTAACTCTGTAGGCCTACAGTGGGCAAGGAATAGACGAGATACGTACAGCAAAACAAATGTCAAATAATAGAAATATACTGTATATAATAACCATTATCATATGCTTCTCGTAATTACTTACATGTCTCCCATCTAAAAGTATACACTATTCTATGTTCATTATGGCTTGACCAGAAATATTACCTTATAAGTCTGTAACACACACACACACACACACACACACACACACACACGCTAAAACATAAGGTTATATCTTAAAACATTGGTCAGGGAAACAATTAGGTTATCCTATCTACAAGTCAGTATTTGTCATCTGGATTATTCTGGACAGTGGACAGTCACATTGGAATAATTAAGCACGGCAATGGGTACGGAAAAGACACGGAAAAAACAGGAATTTCGTACCGTACCGTACTTAAAGAAATGTCGTAGCGTAATTTGGCACCGTTCTTACTGGTGAAAAAAATACCATACCGTACCGTACTTCCCTACAGTACCGTCCCGTACTTTTGGGGCGCCTACGTGTGTGTGTGTGTGTGTGTGTGTGTGGAGGGGGGAGGGGAGAGGAAGAGGAGGAGGAGGAATTATAGAGGAAAGAGTACATAAAGAGAAGAATGCAAGGAAGGTGGAAGGAAGAATGTGGAAAGGAGCAGAGAGGAGAAAGAAAAGATGAAGTTAAGGGGTATATGGAAAAGAGAATGGAACAGAGGGATTCATGAGAGAGAGGGGAGAGAGAAAGAGAAACAACAGGAAAGGGAAGGAAAAGAAAGCAAAAGGGAAAAAAGAGGAGATGAAAGGGGGAAAGGAGGTAGGATACAGGAAAGAACACAGACGACATAAGAAAGAGGAAGTGTAAGGAGATGTCGAAAAGAGAAGAAGAGGGAAAGAAATACACGGGGAAAAGGGAAAGAAGGGAGAGAAAGAGAACATAAGAACATGAGAACATAAGAAGAGAGGATAACTGCAGTAGGCCTGTTGGCCCATGCTAGGCAGCTCCTAGAAGAGTAACTGAACTACTAGAATGAGATAAGGATAGCAAAGAAGAAGGCTCTCCCCCGCCCTCCAAACCCTCCAGCCGAAGCCGGCAGGAAAAAGTCAGAAAGAACACCACGCCGTATAGAAAAACTGGCGTGGACATTTTACAGGAAAGTGTGAAAGGAGAATAGAGACTATCATAGTGTAACACGAAAAGAAAATTTTTTTGAATTAGTATTGGTTATAAGATTTTCTTTATTCTATATCCACCCCTTATTTGTCATATGCTTATCTAGCCTATGCTTGAAACTCTCAATGGAAGAGGCAGCAACTACTTTACTAGGTAGCTTATTCCATTCGTCTACTACTCTATTACCAAACCAATTTCTACCGATTTCCTTTCTGAAACGGAATTTTTCTAGTTTGAAACCATTATTTCTAGTTCTATCCTGTATGCTCACTTTAAGTACCTTGCTAATATCTCCCTTATTTATACTCTTCATCCACTTAAACACCTCAATTAAGTCTCCCCTTACTCTACGCCTCTCTAGCGAATGCAGACTTAGTCTTTTCAGTCTGTCTTCATATGACAGGTTCCGGACGTCATGTATCATTTTTGTCATTCTTCTCTGTACATTTTCTAACGAAGTGAGAAAGAAAAGAGAAAAACGTGAAAGAAAAGGTAAAGGGAAAAAAGGAGGGAAAGGAGAGAGGAGAGGAAAGGAGAGAAGAGAGGAAAGGAGAGACACGAAAGTGGGAGGAGAGAAGAGAAAGAGAGGAGAAAAGAAGAAGAGAGAAGGGTGGTGAGAAAATTGATTGAGGTGTAAAGTGGGGAAGCGATTAGAGAGAGAAAGGAAGGGGAGAGAGGGTTATGGGGGGGGGGGAAGGATTACATGAGAGATAGAGAGAGAGAGGGGGGGGGGAACAAATAGAGACACTGAACGATAAACAACGGCACAATGACGAAGGCATGAGAGGAATTGCAGAACCTAAATTTTTTACATCATTTCGTTCTGTTTTTTAAATCACTTTATCGTCTTTTTTTCTTGTCTCAGTCAGCTCCAACCTCCTCCTCCTTGCTTATCTCTCTCCTCTCCTCCTCCTCCATTAACCTAGTAAGCATTCTCTATTTTCAACTCTCTCTTCTTTCATCGTTCCTCTACGCCCCTGTACACGTCAAGGTCAGCCGTGGTTGCCAGGCATCGCGTAATTATTCACATTTGTTTATACTTTTCTTATTTCTGACCTTATTTTTCGCGCTACATTATTCATTTACGTATCATATTGTTCTCAGTGTGATTTTCTATAAGGCTACATGCATTTAAGGTTGAACGGAATACAGCATTACCAATACAATAACACAATGAACAATCTATCTATCTATCTATCTATAGCCCGACGCCCTAATCCCGCAAAGGGTGGCCGCAGACAAAACGCCTCCAAGTCACTCTGTCACCCACCATTTGACTCCCCTCCCCCCAACTCACCCCCCCTCCCCAATGAACAATAACATGTGAAAATACATAGGCAGCTGGTGTAAATGTGTATACTGTATTTTCGACGTTATTTATGTGCTATTTTATTCATTTTAGTCTCTTTTTCTTCGTAAGTGTTTGTCCTGCAATAAAATGAGTATAAAATAATGAGCAAACAGCCAACATCACGATTACTAACACCGTAAACAGCGTAAAAAAGACCAGGCGCGCTCCATCAGCGCGCCTTCTCGTAAATATTGATACTCATGTTTTATTTTATTTCAGACGATATTTTGAGTGCTATTTCGTTCATTTTAGTCTTTAACTGTTCGTACGAGTTTGTTCTACAGTAACAAGGCATTCAAGAATGAACAGAACACGAACATCACTGGTACTAACACAGTACATGCAGCAAAAGGATAAATATACTGTACTGTTTAAGCATACGTTAGAAAAATAAAGAACCTCTATACAGTACGTATATCTCATGTAGAATGGGAAGACATTGGCGCGCATTTAAACCTAGTCCCATGAACAGTGAACAGCAAATGTTTTTGGCGACTCACCACCAAAAATTTAACTTTCTACCGAGTGGGTGTTAGCGCCGAAGTGGTGACATGTGGAGGTGTAGGAGGACTACTGGGCCTTGGAATAGGTCACTGCCTCCAAGAAATAGGCCCTGAAGCCTTTGCCCAGAGTCGGACACGTAAAAAAAAAAAAAAACGTGAGTGGCACTTAAGTGGAACCTAATTAGCACTTAAGTGGCACTTAAGTGCATACGCCATTGAATATACATTTGTGTGTGTGTGTGTGTGTGTGTGTGTGTGTGTGTGTGTGTGTGTGTCTTAACCTTGCCGTCATTAGTGAAGATTTAAAGAACACTATATAATCCCTCCAGCTAGAAGAACAGGCAGTGAAACAGAAACAACAGGAAGATTTTTAGCTCAAAAACAGAGGCAGTTGGGGAAGGTGAGCCGAAGAGTGCACAAAAGGGCAGCTGAGTATGTATGGTGGGGCTTGGTGTGATAGAATGAATGTAGGGAGACAGGAGTACAGGATAAGGTAGTGCAGCAGCATACGAATTATGAGAGTACGTGAGGTTAGCAGTTTGGTGGTAGACAGAAGGGTACTGCAGGGGCCAGGTAAAGGGACTACTGTTTGTCAAAGGTATTGCAGGTGCCAGGTAAAGGGACTACTGTTTGTCAAAGGTATTGCAGGGGCCAGGTAAAGGGACTACTGTTCGTCAAAGGTACTGCAGGGGCCAGGTAAAGGGACTGCTGTTTGTCAAAGGTACTGCAGGGGCCAGGTAAAGGGACTGCTGTTTGTCAAAGGTATTGCAGGGGCCAGGTAAAGGGACTACTGTTTGTCAAAGGTACTGCAGGGGCCAGGTAAAGGGACTGCTGTTTGTCAAAGGTATTGCAGGGGCCAGGTAAAGGGACTACTGTTTGTCAAAGGTACTGCAGGGGCCAGGTAAAGGGACTGCTGTTTGTCAAAGGTACTGCAGGGGCCAGGTAAAGGGACTGCTGTTTGTCAAAGGTACTGCAGGGGCCAGGTAAAGGGACTGCTGTGAAAGGTACTGTGGGGACCAGGTAAATAAAGTACTGTAAGGGCCAGGTAAAGGGAGTACTGTTTGTCAAAGGTACTGCAGGGGCCAGGTATAAGGAATGTTGTAACAGGATGAACCATTGATCTCGATGTTTCTCACAGTAGCATCCTAGACATCTGCCGACGACCTGGTGGAACACTATGAAGATACAAACGAGGCAGCACCTACACCTCTTTTCAATGGCACTTCATATGTACTTATCTTAAAGGCTGCAGGAACCAGCTTTATCGCACCAGGCATACACTGGAGTAGAGAAGGATTCCAGTGGCCAGGGGTCTTGTATAACAGAAGCACTTACTGTTCTAGCCCACCAGAGCTACACATATGCCTGAGTGTGCTGTGAGGGTGGGTCTGCTGTGGGGAGTAGGTCTGCTGTGGGGAGTAGGTCTGCTGTGGGGAGTAGGTCTGCTGTGGCGAGTAGGTCTGCTGTGGCCAGGGATCTCCTATAACGGTATCACTTACGTCTGATGGCGAAGGCGTAGCCTATGAATCACGTGGAGGAGCCCCAATGGTGTACATGAAAATTCTTTATGGCCACTCCTGCCTTTTGGTTCACACCGACAGTTGGGTTTTTCTATCTCTTGCACACACGCATCGCCAAACCCACACTCACACACACACACACACACACACACACACACACACACACACACACACACACACACACACACACACACACACACACACACACACACACACACACACACACACACACAGCACCCGGGGTCTCAGCTACGAAATGAACGCCTGGAAAAAAATACACGTCAAAACCAGGGTAACAGGACCACAACAATTTGTGCGATTGTTGAGGAATAAAATACTGCTATAACTCCACAAGCAATGGAACGATTGTGTGTGTGTGTGTGTGTGTGTGTGTGTGTGTGTGTGTGTGTGTGTGTGTGTGTGTGTGTGTGTGTGTGTGTGTGTGTGTGTGTAAAAGCCTCCGTTAGGGTTACAGGTTAAACTTTTTTTTTTTTTTTTGAGGGGTTGGGAAAATTGTGATCCCTACCCTGACGTATGGAAGCGAGGCGTGGACCTTGCAAGAGGGGAACAAGTCAAGAGTGAGAGCAGTGGAAATGAGTTACTTGAGAGGAGCATGTGGAGTGACATGGAGGGACAGGTTGACGAATGAAGAAGTGAAGGAACGTTGTGGGGTAGATGTGGATGTGGTTGAAAAGATTAGGAGAAATACACTGAGGTGGTTTGGACATGTGGAGAGGATGGAGAATGAAAGACTGACTAAGAGGGTGTATGTAGGTGAGGTGGAGGGAGGGAGAGGGAGGGGTAGACCGAGGATGAGGTGGAGGGATGGAGTTGAGAGGTATATGAGGGAGGGGGGGGTGAGTTGGGGGGAGGGGAGTCAAATGGTGGGTGACAGAGTGACTTGGAGGCGTTTTGTCTGCGGCCACCCTTTGCGGGATTAGGGCGTCGGGCTATAGATAGATAGATAGATAGTAATTATTTTCCTCGACTTACGAAGCTTTTGGGCACCTCCTTAACATTTGTCTTACGTATTACACCCTGGTATTCTCCTATGGATTATTTTGAGATTCTAAAGGCGAAAAAGTTCTTGTATCACAGAATAAAAATTTGCACCATACACAGAAATAACCTGGTAAGGAAGAGGTGCTAAAGACCATCCTAATCCATTAAATCAGGCTCGTATTTAAAGTGGCATCTGCAGTTTTGTAGACACCCTTTCTTTGTGATTTATTTTCACAATACATCTTAGCATTCTCTTGTATGAAAAGTACTTCATTTTAATATTGACTAAGTTTGTATTAGTGACACACGGGAGGACATTAACTTGTACTGCTAAGAGTAAATTGCCAAGGTAGAAGTGTTATGAAATTTCCAAAGCCACATAGAATACTGTCCAGTGGCCCTAGGTGAGACCCGGCAAGACTGGAGCGACCCAGTGCCAACCACGCCTGCCTCATCCACTGGCCACACATACAGGAGGGAAGAATGTGCCCGACGAAGAAAGTAACTGTGGCTGGGCTGGGTGTGGCTCTGGAAGGTGTAAGGAGCAGACAGTGAAGGCAGGTGTGGGATGCAGGGCTGGTGCAGGTGTGGTGTTGGGGCTGGTGAGCACTGGGCTGGGGCAAGTCATGGCCTTGACACACCTTCAGGAAATCTTAGTCAAGGAGCGATTGACAACATCAACGCCAACACTGCAGGCAAAGAGGCTGAGTTAGGCCTGGCGGTACTCCGAGGACATGACCACATAGATGATGGGGTTGATGCAGGTGGTTAGGTGGACCAGCAGCAAACCCAAGTTGTTCAACACAGGGTCGTCATCCTTGCTGAATGTCTTCACCAGCGTGATGGGCAGGTAACACACCACAAAGGACAAGAAGATCACCAGAATCATCTTCAGGAGCCGCTGGTCCTTTGGACTTAGTGCAGTCTGCCGTGTCAGGAGTGATCCCCTCCGAGCCCTGCGGAATGTCCCACGCAACTGTGAAAATGCCCCCTTTGCTGATTCATTTGACTGCCGCCGCCCCGTCTCATCTGCTGCATCAGAGGCGGGTGAGTCTGGGGTATTTGTTGGACATATTCTGATGGGGGAGGACACCACCCCTTCCTCCCCTGAGGGATGGCCGGACAGCCCATTGACCTCAGGCCTAAGCACTGTGACACTCACCCCTGGGGAAGGTGACTGGCCTCTGCCATCACTGTGACCACTGGCCGGGTGGGTGGGAGAGGCACCACCCTCCAGGACTTCCACACTGACGGAGCTGGTGTTGGAGGTGAGCTTTACCTGTGTCTCCACCTGCACAGTCTCACTCAGTGTATGCACCCGTGGCTCACCACCCTCATGTGGCTCTGCCCTGTCCCTCTCTTCTGCCACACCCAATTTTCCACCTTCTTCCTGCTTAGTGCTGCCTTTCTGTTTGTCTTGTTTGCTATTCACTCTGATGATGCTTTGATCACTGTTGTGGCTTCGTTTGTCTGCACGGTGCACGATGCAGAAAATCCTTGCATAACTGACACAGATGGCCACACACGGAAGCATGAATGCAAACACGAAGAGCAATGACTTAGGCGAGTATCCATCGCTGTCTGGCAGAATGGTGCACGAGCCGATGGTGGGGTCCAAGCCAAAGGTCCCCCACACTTTCAGGGCTGTGGGCACTTGGGCTCCAAAGGCACCTACCCACGTGGACACAACCATCACCGCCAGCAGCGTCTGCGTGTACAGCCTGAGGAAAAATAGGGGTGGTGAGAGGTGATGACAGTGGAGGTAATGATTGACAGTTGTAGTGCTGCTAACAGTAGTTGTGACTACATGTTCATCTGAACACGAATGGAGTGGATTACAGGAGGAATGTGCCCTTCTCTTGTAGTCTTTTCGGAATAGGGACATTTATGTAACTAGGGAGCAGGGCTGTCTTGTAATATCAGTGCCATCGCATGAAGGCTTCCCTTACCGGCACCAGATACAGATATAAAAGCCGTGCAGCAGTATCAGTGACACTGCTTATGAACAGGGTCTGAAGTGTTAGGGTAAAGGGAGGCCTGAGTCCTGAGGGTAATGAACTAGTTCTTAACACTCTGGGCTAGACAAGCTTCCCACTAGCGACTACAAGTATCTGGCCTTATCAAAAGTGATATAGGAGAGTCACCCCCAAAGACTAAGGTGGAAGACCCGTTTTCTAAGTGACTGGAGATACTGTATTTTTCTTTTATAGTAATCTAGTGACGTACAGTACACGTCGTAATTCTCTTGTATGTTACTGATACAAACCAGGACGATACTGAAACAAGAAAATTACCATACTAGGGTAAGGTGTAATATGCAAAATAAATCGCCAAGGCCAAGGATGAGACGGAGGGATGGAGTAGAGAGGTATATAAGAGAGGAGGCTGTGAGCTGGGACCAGGGCAATGAAACGGCGGGGGACAGGGTGACATGGAGGCGATTTGTTTGTGGCCACCCCTTAGGCTTAAGGGATTGGGGCGTCCGGCAATAGATATATAGATAGAAGGGTAAGGTGTAATATGCAAAATAAATCGCTAAGGAAGAGGTATTACGAAGCCTCCTATATGCCAGGTAGAATACGACTCAAAAGCTAAACAAAGGCAGGAGTACAAACATGGTAAGCTAGAAATAATCAGCATAATATACGTCACCATATTACGTCATCGGTCCGACCAACACACACAAACACACACTCTCTCTCTCTCTCTCTCTTCCTGCTGAGATTAGTCATTATAAACTGTTTCCTGCTGAGATTAGCCATTCACATCAGGTGAGGGTGTCAGCGATGGGAGTGGTCTTTGTTATACTGTTCTAGCCTAATTGGAGAGGGTCGCCTTCACATGGTGGCACTGGTATAGCAGGGAGGGTCCTCTGCCTGGTTATACACACGTCCCTCAACTCCCTCCCCATCCCCCGAAAGGACGATGGTGTACGGCAGGGGATGGGTGAGTTTAAGCTACTCTCCACCTCTTCACGAATAAACAACAACAACTACAGCTCGTGGTCGTATTCTTGTCGGTTAAGGAAGGTCCCTAACACCTCTTCCTTGGCGATTTATTATTGGATATGGCTGGTTAATATCCTTTTGTGTTTTATTTATGAAGAGTATGGCGATATTGGCAGGACTTACGTAACACAGAAGAGGACAGTCAGGTGTAATGAACAAAATAAATCGCATAGGAAAAGGTGTTAGGGAGCTTCCTCAACGTGTTAAGGGACTAGAGTGAGTTAGGTGCAGTATTAAGGCACCAGAGTGAGTCAGGTGCAGTATTAAGGCACTAGAGTGAGTCAGGTGCAGTATTGAGGCACTAGAGTGAGTTAGGTGCAGTATTAAGGCACTAGAGTGAGTTAGGTGCAGTATTAAGGCACTAGAGTGAGTTAGGTGCAGTATTAAGGCACTAGAGTGAGTTAGGTGCAGTATTAAGGCACTAGAGTGAGTTAGGTGCAGTATTAAGGCACTAGAGTGAGTTAGGTGCAGTATTAAGGCACCAGAGTGAGTTAGGTGCAGTATTAAGGCACTAGAGTGAGTTAGGTGCAGTATTAAGGCACTAGAGTGAGTTAGGTGCAGTATTAAGGCACTAGAGTGAGTTAGGTGAGGTATTATGGACATTTTTGCTATGTGTGCTCGGGATTCTAGCGATCTTGCAAACTGGAATTTTTTTTTATCTGTCTCTCTGTTGCTGTTAGTGTTGTGTTCCACTCTGCAGATAAGCCGTGCAGCCCTCTCCTTATCTGTCTCTCCGTCCATCGGTCTGTTTACCTAGTTATCCGTCTGTCTATCTATCTGTCTGTCTCTTTATCCATATCTATTGGGGCTAAGATGCGAATGAATGTTTGAATGCATGAGTAAATGGGGAGTGTGTCGTCCTGTCTCGGCTACCTCCCTTTCCTTGGGGAAAGCAGCCTAGGTATATAGATAGAGATAGATAGATAGATTGATCTATCAGTTTATCTGTCTGTTTATCTATCTTTATCTATCAGCCTCCATCAAAGTCAGCGATCTTGTATGTCAATTGGCCAAAGTCGTTATGCACAGCCAAAGTTTTTAACAGTAGATCGTCAACTTCTGCATCGTTTTGGGAAGGGCGCAGCATCGGGGGTTTCGATAAAGCTATCCTGCCCGGCCATCACTTTTAACCAAGGATCTTTCCCCTTACAAAATATTTCAGGGGTAGGTGCGGCGATCTGAGGCGTCCCTTGTCATGTTATTTTTCTAATATTCACTTTAATATGATTATGAAGTGTTTGACAGATCCAAGTGGGAAGACGAATGTACATCCAAACAATACACAATTTATGCACGACTTAAATTCTCGCTACCCTGACAGCGAGGTGTATGGCAGCGTATGAGTGAAGGCAAACGTATTTACAAGCATTCTCATAGACGACTTAGTATTAGCAACGTATATCAACACACATCTCCTAGTGCCAGTTAAGATATAACACAAGCTAGTCCATATACTGTATAAGGCTGTTCTGCCACTCCGCTGGCTGATTTCTCGTGTGTTGTGGGGGAGAGTCAGCGTTATTAGTGTCTTTTCTGCATCATTCATTTATCCATCTCTTCACTGCCACACCCACGCCCACACCGGCAGACTGAGCTCCTTTATTTATTCGTTTCTTACTCCCACTGCCACATCCACGCCCACACCAACAGACTGAGCTGCATCCAGGGCAACTGACCCCGCCGGCAAGTAGTGTCTAGTGGAGCGCTGTTTACTAAGCAGCTGTTACGTAAAGGCGGCGTCACACTAGACCAAAAGTGGCTAACATGAGAGCCAGTTTTGCGAGTGAAAACGGCTGGCAGAGTCGAGTGTCCGTCACACTCGTGTGTTTTTGCGAGCCGAAACGGCCAACAGTGTCGTCTGCCTTGGCGCCTTGTGGTCATTTGTAAACAAACCACCACGGAGTACACACTCCCTTTTCCTCAATTTCTGTAACCGCCTCACGTACTTTAGCAACTCCAGAGCCACAGAAGTCTTCTAGAGTTTTCTTTGCCGCAGGATCCATATCGAAATCTGATTTTTACTTGTTGTTTGGAGACAAAACAGACAGCCTCCGTGGCTGGTCATCCAAGTGTCCGAATATTTACTTCATGTTACAAGAAATAATTAAAGGTGAACAAAAACCACAAGAATTAAATTGTATTTACTTAACAATTTTAGTTAAAGTTTCCTTTTGTGAATAACAGAATATTTTCACACCAGTTACAAAATTAATATAGGCTCATTTGAGTTCTAATCCCACCAACAAGCTGTGAGCGAGAATTGATATCCATTTCGCCTCGCAGGAGAAATCTCGCTCACCGTGAGTCAGTTTGGCTAGCGGGTCGCAAAACTGGCTAGCATGTTAGCCACTTTGTCCCAGTGTGACGGCAGCTTTAGTTCATCCAGACCAGGACCATGATCAATTGCCTACATCACAGCGTCACCTCGAAATGACTGTGGTGCTCGGCCAAAAGGGAAATATCTATCTATCTATCTATCTATTGCCAGACGTCTTAATCCCGTAAGGAGTGGCCACAAACAGATCGCCTTCATATCGCCCTGTCCCCGCCATTTCACTGCCCTGCTCCCAGCTCACACACCCCCTCTCTCATATCTCTCTCCACTCCATCCTTCTATCTCATCCTCGCCCTCCCCCTCCATCTCACTCACATACACTCTCCTCGTCAGTCTCTCACTCTCCATCCTCTCCACATGGCCAAACCACCTCAGTGTGTTTCTACTAACGCTTCCTATCACATCCACATCCACACCACAACGCTTCCTATCACATCCACACCACAACGCTTCCTATCACATCCACATCCACACCACAACGCTTCCTATCACATCCACATCCAAACCACAACGCTTCCTGTCACATCCACATCCACACCACAATGCTTCCTGTCACATCCACATCCACACAACAACGCTTCCTATCACATCCAAATCCACACCACAACGCTTCCTGTCACATCCACATCCACACCACAAGGCTTCCTATCACATCCACACCACAACGCTTCCTGTCACATCCACATCCAAACCACAACGCTTCCTATCACATCCACATCCACACCACAAGGCTTCCTATCACATCCACACCACAACGCTTCCTGTCACATCCACATCCACACCACAACGCTTCCTATCACATCCACATCCACACCACAACGCTTCCTGTCACATCCACATCCACAACAGAACGCTTCCTGTCACATCCACATCCACACCACAACGCTTCCTGTCACATCCACATCCACACCACAACGCTTCCTGTCACATCCATATCCAAACCACAACGCTTCCTGTCACATCCACATCCACACCACAACGCTTCCTGTCACATCCACATCCACACCACAACGCTTCCTATCACATCCACATCCACACCACAACGCTTCCTGTCACATCCACATCTACACAACAACGCTTCCTATCACATCCACACCACAACGCTTCCTATCACATCCACATCCACACCACAACGCTTCCTGTCACATCCACATCCACACCACAACGCTTCCTGTCACATCCACATCCACACCACAACTCTTCCTATCACATCCACATCCAAACCACAACGCTTCCTGTCACATCCACATCCACACCACAACGCTTCCTGTCACATCCACATCCACACCACAACGCTTCCTATCACATTCACACCACAACGCTTCCTGTCACACCCACATCCACACCACAACGCTTCCTATCACATCCACACCACAACGCTTCCTGTCACACCCACATCCACACCACAACGCTTCCTGTCACACCCACATCCACACCACAACGCTTCCTATCACATCCACATCTACACCACAACGCTTCCTATCACATCCACACCATAACGCTTCCTGTCACACCCACATCCACACCACAACGCTTCCTGTCACATCCACATCCACACAACAACGCTTCCTGTCACATCCATATCCACACCACAACGCTTCCTATCACATCCACATCCACACCACAACGCTTCCTGTCATATCCACATCCACAACACAACGCTTCCTGTCACATCCACATCCACACCACAACGCTTCCTATCACATTCACACCACAACGCTTCCTGTCACAGCCACATCCACACCACAACGCTTCCTGTCACATCCACATCCACACCACAACGCTTCCTGTCACATCCACATCCACACCACAACGTTTCCTATCACATCCACATCCACACCACAACGCTTCCTGTCACACCCACATCCACACCACAACGCTTCCTGTCGCACCCACATCCACACCACAACGCTTCCTGTCACACCCACATCCACACCACAACGCTTCCTGTCACACCCACATCCACACCACAACGCTTCCTATCACATCCACACCACAACGCTTCCTATCACATCCACACCACAACGCTTCCTATCACATCCACACCACAACGCTTCCTGTCACACCCACATCCACACCACAACGCTTCCTATCACATCCACACCACAACGCTTCCTGTCACACCCACATCCACACCACAACGCTTCCTATCACATCCACACCACAACGCTTCCTGTCACACCCACATCCACACCACAACGCTTCCTGTCACACCCACATCCACACCACAACGCTTCCTGTCACATCCACACCACAACGCTTCCTATCACATCCACACCACAACGCTTCCTGTCACATCCACACCACAACGCTTCCCATCACATCCACACCACAACCCTTCCTGTCACATCCACACCACAACGCTTCCTATCACATCCACACCACAACGCTTCCTGTCACACCCACATCCACACCACAACGCTTCCTGTCACACCCACATCCACACCACAACGCTTCCTATCACATCCACACCACAACGCTTCCTGTCACACCCACATCCACACCACAAGGCTTCCTATCACATCCACACCACAACGCTTCCTGTCACACCCACATCCACACCACAACGCTTCCTATCACATCCACACCACAACGCTTCCTGTCACACCCACATCCACACCACAACGCTTCCTGTCACATCCACATCCACACCACAAGGCTTCCTATCACATCCACACCACAACGCTTCCTGTCACACCCACATCCACACCACAACGCTTCCTGTCACACCCACATCCACACCACAACGCTTCCTGTCACATCCACACCACAACGCTTCCTGTCACACCCACATCCACACCACAACGCTTCCTGTCACACCCACATCCACACCACAACGCTTCCTGTCACACCCACATCCACACCACAACGCTCCCTGTCACACCCACATCCACACCACAACGCTTCCTGTCACACCCACATCCACACCACAACGCTTCCTGTCACACCCACATCCACACCACAACGCTTCCTATCACATTCACACCACAACGCTTCCTGTCACACCCACATCCACACCACAACGCTTCCTATCACATTCACACCACAACGCTTCCTGTCACACCCACATCCACACCACAACGCTTCCTATCACATCCACACCACAACGCTTCCTGTCACACCCACATCCACACCACAACGCTTCCTATCACATTCACACCACAACGCTTCCTGTCACACCCACATCCACACCACAACGCTTCCTATCACATCCACACCACAACGCTTCCTGTCACACCCACATCCACACCACAACGCTTCCTATCACATCCACACCACAACGCTTCCTGTCACACCCACATCCACACCACAACGCTTCCTGTCACATCCACACCACAACGCTTCCTGTCACACCCACATCCACACCACAACGCTTCCTGTCACACCCACATCCACACCACAACGCTTCCTGTCACACCCACATCCACACCACAACGCTCCCTGTCACACCCACATCCACACCACAACGCTTCCTGTCACACCCACATCCACACCACAACGCTTCCTATCACATCCACACCACAACGCTTCCTGTCACACCCACATCCACACCACAACGCTTCCTATCACATTCACACCACAACGCTTCCTGTCACACCCACATCCACACCACAACGCTTCCTATCACATTCACACCACAACGCTTCCTATCACACCCACATCCACACCACAACGCTTCCTGTCACACCCACATCCACACCACAACGCTTCCTATCACATCCACACCACAACGCTTCCTATCACATCCACATCCACACCACAACGCTTCCTATCACATCCACACCACAACGCTTCCTGTCACACCCACATCCACACCACAACGCTTCCTGTCACACCCACATCCACACCACAACGCTTCCTATCACATCCACACCACAACGCTTCCTATCACATCCACATCCACACCACAACGCTTCCTGTCACACCCACATCCACACCACAACGCTTCCTGTCACACCCACATCCACACCACAACGCTCCTTCACCTCCTCGTTAATTAAGTGAATAAAGAAAAATGTAATGGTAGTGGCGGTAATAAAATAGGACGTCCTCGGGTATAATGGAGTGAAGGAAGAGCTATTAACCTATTGGCTTCCTTTGTTGTTGTTGTTGTTGTTGTAGCAGTAGTTGTAGTAGTGGTAGTAGTTGTTGTAGTAGTAGTAGTGGTGGTGGTGGTAGTAGTAGTAGTAGTTGTTGTTGTTGCTGTAGTAGTAATAGCAGTAGTAGTAGTAGTAGTAGTTGTTGTTGTTGTTGTAGTAGTTGCTGTTGTTGTTGTTCTTGTAGTAGTAGTAGTGGTAGTAGTAGTGGTAGTGGTAGTAGTAGTAGTAGTAGTAGTAGTAGTGGTAGTAGTAGTAGTAGTGGTAGTAGTAGTAGTAGTAGTAGTAGCAGTAGTGGTGGTGGTGGTAGTAGTAGTAGTAGTAGTAGTAGTAGTAGTTGTTGTTGCTGTAGTAGTAATAGCAGTAGTAGTAGTAGTTCACTCCATGAGGAAAATATTTGGGGAAGAGGACTGTCAGTGTTGTTGTTGATGCCTTAAATGCAGCAGCAGTACATTGTGGTAGTAGACAGTGCTCATGGTGTCGGTAGTAATAGTAGTAGTAGGAACTACCCAGTGGTAGTTGCCATAGTAGTACGTGGCGATGACAGTGCTGCAACAACAGATCAAATACGAGGCCACCAGTAGTAAAAGTAGTATGTAGATGATAGTAGTAGTAGTAGTAGTAGTAGTGGTAGTAGTAGTAGTAGCAGTAGTAGTAGTAGTAGCAGCAAGTCCATCTTGATCGTGAAACCAGCTTTCTATCAAGATGCACAAGAAGCATTTAGAACAAACGTGATAGTGACCAGGGAAGGTCAGAGGCATCTAGGGGCTGTGATTGGAACTAAGGAATTCAAAGACAAATATGTGAGTGACAAGGTAAAGACATGGGTAGAAGAAATTCATACACTATCCAGCCACGTAAAAACAGAACCCCATGCAGCATACAGTGTATTTACCTATGGTGTAAAGCAGAAGTGGACCTTCGTGATGAGGACCATACCAGACATCGAGTTGCTGCTACAACCACTAGAGGATGCAATCAGGGATTCATTCCTCCCATCTCTAACCAATGGCCACATCCCCACACCAGAAGAGAGGGACCTTCTAGCACTACCACCCAGGATGGGAGGCCTTGGCATTATAAATCCAGTAGCCGTGGCAAGCTATGAACACAGAAATTCACTCAGGCTCACCGAATCCTTGTCACACAAGATCTGCGCCCAGGTTGAGACGAGTGAAATCGACCACCAAAGGCAGAAAGACATAAAGACACAGATAAGCAAGGAGCGTGAAGCAAGACAAAAAGACCAACCCCAGCACATAATCGAACATCTAACACCAGACCAGTGCAGAAGAGTTGAAATTGCACAGGAGGTTGGGGCATCGAACTGGCTGACAACCCTGCCTCTCAAGGCAAAAGGCTTCCACTTCAACAAACAAGAATTTATTGATGCCATAGCCTTGAGATATGGGTGGCCAATAGAGAACCTACCTCAACACTGTGCCTGTGGCACTGCCTTTGATGCAAACCATGCAATGGTATGCAAGAAGGGAGGCTTTGTTTGCATCCGACACGATGAAGTACGCGACCTCACTGCCAAAATGCTGCAGGAAATATGCCATGATGTCACGATTGAGCCAGCTCTGCTACCCCTGGACGGCGAGCACTTCACCCACAGAACAGCAAACACATCAAATGATGCAAGAGTGGATGTCAGTGCTCGAGGTTTCTGGACACGTGGGCAGAGGGCGTTCTTCGACATCAGGATATTCGATCCCATGGCAGCATGTCATCATGAACTGTCTCTCGAAGCTGCACACAAGAGGAATGAACAAGAAAAAAATAGAAATTATCAAGAAAGGATCCAACATGTGGACCACGGTCGATTCACTCCCCTTGTGTTCACGACATCAGGTGGGATGGGTCCAGAGGCAGTGAGATTCTATTCGAGACTGGCAGAGGTTCTTTCTGAAAAGAAACGTCAACCGCAGAGTTCTGTTATGGCCTGGATGAGATGTCGACTGTCATTCTCCCTCGTGAAGTCTGCTCTGTTATGTCTCAGGGGCACAAGATCTTCAGCCCTCAGGCCTGTCTCTCTGGCGGGTATGGATTACGAAGCTACAGTGGTCGAGAGTCGTATAGACCAGCGACTCCAATAGTTTAATGTCTTTATTTACACTAATATCAATAAATAAAAAAAATAATAATAATAGTAATAGTAGATGGTCGGTCAGCACAGCCGTTGGCGTGCTTGGGGCCAACGGATTGTAATATGAGGGTTAGTGTTAACCTTCACATTACAACTCCAAATGGTGAACTGTATTAGCAAGGCTGGTTTTGATCTTCACAATATAATTCCCCAATGGATGGAGGTGATTTTTCGTAGTAGTAGTAGTAGTAGTTAGTAATAATAGTAGTAGTAGTAGTAGCAGTAGCAGTAAACAGTCTGGAGACAATAGCAGTAAATGAGGTAGTAGTAGTAGTAGTAGTAGTAGTAGTGGTAGTAGTAGTAGTAGTAGTAGCTGTAATAGTAGTAGTAGTAGCAGATGGCAATATAACATGGACTTACTGGTTGGCCCATCCCTTGAGCCTGATCTAACCCCCAGAAACTCGCTGCCCACTCTCCCATCAACCACGATTGTGCACGAGGCCCCAAACTCCCTGACGGGTGAAAGGAAGTTTGAGTTAAGAGCATTCTTCATCATCATCATCATCATCATTATCAACATCATCATCATCAATTCAAGTTATGGGAGATCCATCAGACAACAAACAAGTATTAATAATCAGATAGATATGTCGACTGACAATAGTGGTAGTAACAGTAGAAGTAACGGCATTTAATTACAAATTGATGATATCTGGGCCACAATGGGCAAGGTTACATCAACAGAGTGCTGCTGTAAAACACTTCGTACTTTCCTAAGGCCCCACTTTTCATGGTCTTGGTCTGTGTGTTTCCCAGGGATGCTGCAAATGAGGGCAGCCCTGTAAAGGCAAAGTATCATCATCATCACCACAGCAACCTCTTTTTAAGAACAATACAGTAATCCCTCCAAGATCCAACGTAACAGAGCCAAAGGCATGTCCAGGACTTGGGAAAATGCCCCTGGACAGGTACTTATGGACCCCAACCCAACCTAACTTTGAAAGCCACCGAACTAACTCCCTACTGGACCTGCACAACACCTATTTAAGACCCTATTCACACAAATAAGGGACAGAAACCATAAAATAAATGAAAAGGAACCAGAGAATGAGGAATCAGAAGTAAGTATGGAAAATATTTAGCAGTGTACAGGGTACTTATAACACGTCCATGGCTGTCACAAAGATTATCCCGCCTCCTCTATGGCTCTGGCAGTGGTGAAGGTGCACTTGAAGCACGTACAGTAATCCAGTGTTGTGCTGCACTTAATCCTTTGCACTGTGAATTATACAATAACTGTTTAACACTGCACATTCTGTTCTTACTCGTGCCATACCAGTTTCAACCGCCAGTGTTGCACTCTGCACTTAATTCTTTGCACTCTGAATTCTAATTTCTTAACACTGCACAACGCTGTAAATTCCCATGTGGTCTAGTGTTGAGGTATTCCAGTTTATTCACTGTTTATTCACAAAAACGAGCACGTGTGGCATCCATGGCGACGAGCGTGCAGTCACGATGGTACAGTAGTTAGGCAGGAAGTGGGGAGGGGAGGATGCAGGGGCGCTCTACTATGCACCAAAACACAGCCGTTTGTCACCGCACAGCAAATTTAAAGCAGGAATGAACACGTCGGCTTTTTTTTTTTTTTTTAACGTTTATTTTGACATTTTTGGTGTCCAAGGACCCGACCCCAAAATGTCTGGGACTTGGGCATCCAGGTCTGAAAGGGATTACTGTAATAACAAAAACATTAATAATAATAATAATAATAACAACAATCATCATCATCATCATCACAGCAACCTCTTTTTCTATCTATCTATCTATTGCCAGACGCCATAATCCCGTAAAGGGTGGCCATTTGACTTTGAGTTATTTGTTTTACAAGGAGGGGCACTAACCCTCCACCAACCCACTTGTTGACACGTAGGGAGCACGTATGGTTTGGTTATATGGTTACCACCCAGCGTTGTAAATGGTTTCTTGGCTTACAGGAAACCATTTGGGTTGTCACTCAATGTAAAGCCACCTGTAAAGGAAAGAAAAGCAATAAGAAGTGACAGGAAAGATAGGAGAAATAGGAAGAGAGGAGGGCAGGCACAGAAAAAGAATGATAAAGGCTAAGGAAGCAGTAGACAGCACTACATCAAGTGAGTGGATGATGGTGAGAAATAGGAAGAGAGAAGGGCAGGCACAGAAAAAGAATGATAAAGGCTAAGGAAGAAGTAGGCAGCACTACATCAGGTGAGTGGATGATGGTTGTCACCACCTACCACTACCACCACCTACCACAGAGAGGGGGATGTGAGTTGGGAGCAGGGCAGTGAAATGGTGGGGGACAGGGCGACGTGGAGGCGATTTGTTTGTCGCCACCCCATATGGGATCAAGACGTCTGGGAATAGATAGATAGATAGATAGAACAATAATAATAATAATAACAATCGTCATCATCATCAACCAGACCTCCTTTCCCACGCTAGGGCAGGGTGAGGAGTAGCAGTGTCCAGACAGCCCAAATTTGCCCAATCCAATGGGCCACGCTTCCATTTGCTCACTATTCAAGCCCCCAGAATCCTGGCTCTATTGGATACACTAAAAACATTCACCACATTCTGTAGCTTCACATATATGTATCCGACAGTGAATAATAATAATATCCAAGGGGTGGTTGGGGTTTATTGCTCACGTAATGCCACTCAGGGATGAGTGAGGCTGGTCACTCATCTTAAATGTCGGGACCAACTTGCCTAGCTCCGAGTTCCTATGCTCCTCTATGGGGCAACATAGGATTGGATGATGGATGGATGGATGGAATAATAATAATAATAATAATAATAATAATGAAAATGATAATAATGATAATAATAATAATAATAATAATAATAATAAAAATAATAACAATAATACTAATAATAATAATAATAACAACAACAACAACAATAATAATAATAATAATAAAACAAATAAAAATAATAACAAATACAATACCAATAACTATCTATCTATCTATTGCCAAACGCCTTAATCCTGTACAGGGTGGCCACAAACAAATCGCCTCCACGTGGCCCTGTCCCCCGCCATTTCACTGCCCTGCTCTCAACTCACACCTCCCTCTCTCATATACCTCTCCACCCCATCACTCCATCTCATCCTCCGCCTCCTCCTCCCTCTTCCCCCCTCCACCTCACTCACATACACTCTCCTCGTCAGTCTCTCACCCTCCATCCTCTCCGCATGGCCAAACCACCTCAGTGTGTTCCTCCTAATGCTTCCTATCACATCCACATCCACACCACAACGCTCCTTTATATCCTCATTCGTCAGCCTGTCTCTCCATGTGACTCCACAGGCTCCTCTTAAATAACTCATTTCCACTGCTCTCACTCTTGACTTGTGTCCTTCCAACAACGTCCACGCTTCACTTCCATACGTTAGAGTTGGTATCACAATACTGTCATGTAGTAACTTTTTCACTTCCATGCTCACTTCCCTGTTTCTTATTACTGCTTTCAAAGGACCAGCAACCTTTCTTCCCTGCTGTACCCTTTCAAGCACTTCACCCTCCAAACCTTCATCCTTACTCATCACACTACCCAAGTACTTAAACGTACTCACATTTTCCATTTCCTCACCATCCAACCTCGCTGTACATTCACTGACTTCACCTCTCTCAAAGACCATCACTTTACTCTTCCCTACATTCACCTTTAGATTCCGTTTTATTAGGATGCAAAACAACCTAACTCAATGGCCTCACACTTCCAAGTGAGCAGGCTCCACTTGCATACCGCAAGACCCTTCCGATGACGTCACCACTGGGACCGTAACAAATGCATGCGCACAAACACACTAACAGCAATATGCACTAACACTTTCGTCCACTCTTCTTAATTTGATGAAAGATCCTAAGGACAAAACTGAATGGATTATTGGCGTCCTATACACACTATGTATCCAATACATAGACTTTTGTTTAAGCACCATTAAGACCCAGTCTGTAACCACATACAGATATGTGGTGTCCCTTGAAGTATTATAATCCTTCTAGTCCCGGCTGACTGCTGCACGCAGCCGCTCGGTCGAGGCACCTTTCTTGGTGAGACAGTCAGCCAGTTGTTGTGATGTATCCACCCAAGACACTTCATCAATCTCCCCTTGCTCCAACATGTCTTGTAATACAGCAATATCAATGCGCAATCTTCTGTCTTCTACACTCCTACAGGAGTAAAGGGTGTCCACCAGACTCTTGTTATCCACGAAACACTTGATCTTGAAATCTCCACATCCAGAAACCTCACGCAATATGTTGGCGAGATATACAGCAGTTTCAGCACACTCAAGCAGTGCCAACGTTTCAGCAGATAAAGTAGATTTGACGACCTGGCTGATCTTTCTAGTCTGCCAGACTAAGGGACATCTCGCCCCACTAGCATCTTGTAGGAAGATCACAAAGCCTCCCTGAGGTCCATTGCCTACAAAGTTGGCAAAAGAGGCATCCAAAAAGTACTCTATATAACATTCATCGAGTGGCCCCATTCTTGGAATGTACAGTATCGCTTCATGTTGTCAGTCTTCACCCTTGCGATCACCTTGTTGAGCCTAAGCAAATCTGCTATGGTAGCTCGGTTGCTAGTCATACTCAACTTACACACATCAAAGGTAATATCTGGTCGAGTGTGTGTGGCAATCCAATGCGTGCCCAATTAACGCTCGGTACTCAGTTTTCTCAGACTCAGACAGCTCTCCTGATTTTACTGCTGCACGATGTCTGCTTAGAGTGACTGGTTTCAAAGACAAAGCGTACTGGAACTGGTCAAGCGTTATGCTGCCATCGCTGTTCGAGACGACATTTGGACCAATGTATTTGAAAGCTTTTGATTCCGAACTGCCAATGAGGAATATTTGGCTCAAACTGTTTATCACTTGCTGCTCGAACTCACGTGTACCAGCCCAAAGGAAATCATCGACATAAATGCATATAATGCCTTCGATCTTGCCCCTATTACTCCACGAGAACAGTGCTGAATCCAGTGATGATACTTTAGCTCCAAGACTCAACAACTGATCTTTAACGCGCAGGTACCAATGCCTTGCAGCATCACAAAGGCCGTAAAACGTTTTCCTTAGTCTCCACAGCTTACCGTTTGCATATTCAGGCGGAGGACGTAAATGAACAACTCACTCAATGTCGTTACCTTGCAGATAAGCAGCTTTCACGTCCATAGCATGGCAATCCCATTGGTTGGTGGAAGCAAAAGAAAGTGCCAAACGCACACACAAAGAGTAGCCCAGCATGCTCTCCAGTACAAATTTCTCTAACTATCAACACCAAACTACATGCACAGTACACACTACACTTCCTATTCAAAATTCAACTAAAATGGTGTCTCATCACCAAGCCTCGGAGTCCCCAGGGGGAGGGGGACCAAAAATGCCCCCACCATCCGCCCCTCTCCCGGTGACGACTCAAGGTGCCTGGAACCACTGTCTGACTCTCTTCTTCTTCATTTCTGCAACATTCGCGGCCTTTCCTCTAACTTTCGCTCTGTTGAGCACCACCTCTCCTCCTCTAAACCTCACCTTCTTTTTCCAACTGAGACTCAGCTGTCTGAGGCAACCGACAGCAAACCCTTTTCTGTATCCTCCTACTTTCTCTATAATCATTTCAAAGCCAAAGGTGGCTGTTGTGTATATATACGCAACGATTATGTTGCTCTCGTGTTCCGGAACTCGATTCTTCTGAATTCTCTACACTCTGGCTTCGGCTTTCCTGTCATTCTCTGACTAAATATATCTGTGCTGTTTACTTATCCCCTAATTCTACTGACTATCAAAAATTCTTGGACTATCTTACTTCTACGATGGAACACATTCTATCCATTTCTCCTTTCTCTGAAATCTCCATTCTAGGAGATTTCAATGTTCACCACCACCTTTGGCTCTCCTCTCCTTTCACTGATCCACCTGGTGAACAAGCCTACATCTTTTCTATCCTTAATGACCTAGAGCAGCTTGTACAGCACCCTACCTGTATCCCTGACCGCCTTGGAGAGAGCTCCAACATACTTGACCTCTTTCTCACAACTAATCCTTCTGCTTACTCTGTTAATCTTTTCTCTCCATTGGGCTCCTCCGATCACAACCTTATTACCTTAACCTGTCCTATCACTCCGGTACGGCCTGTGGACCCTCCAGGGAAACGTCGTCTGTGGCATTTTGGAGCTGCGGACTGGGAGGCCCTCAGGCAGTACTTCTTTGATTTTCCCTGGAATGATTATTGCTTCCATGGCCGGGAGCCATCTGAGTGTGCCTTGTGCATTACGGAGGTTATTCTCTCGGGCATGGAAGCATACATTCCTTTCTCATATCCTTTGACTAATGTAAGAAAACCTTGGTTTAATCACGTTTGTTCTAATGCTGTCCGCAACAAGGAGAGGGCCGACAAAAGGTACCAGAGCCAACCCACCCCTGAATCACATCATCTTTACGTTTCTGCCCGGAATCGTGCTAAGTCTGTTCTTCGCTCTACTAAAAATAATTTCACCCATACTAAATGCTCTCAACTCTCCGACTCGAATTCTTCCCGCTCCTTCTGGCACCTTGCCAAAAATCTTTCTAACAACTTTACCTCATCATCCTTCCCTCCTCTTTTCTACTCTGATGGTTCTGTAGCTATTTCTTCTACCGATAAAGAAGATCTCTTTGCACAGACTTTCTCCTCCAATTCCACCTTAGACGATTCCGGTGCTGTTCCTCCATCACTTCCCCCCTCTGACTTCCTCATAGCTGACATTAAAATTTCTTCAGCTGATGTATTTTCTGCCATCACTGGCCTCAGTACTAACAAGGCATATGGGCCTGATGGGGTCCCTCCTGTTGTTCTCAAGAACTGTGCTTCTGTGCTTACACCCTGCCTAGGCAAACTCTTTCGCCTTTGTCTGTCACCTTGTACCTTTCCTTCTTGCCGGAAGTTTGCTCTCATTCAGCCAGTCCCAAAGAAGGGTGACCACTCCCAACCCTCCAACTATCGACCAATTGCTTTAACGTCCTGTATTTCAAAAGTTTTCGAGTCAATTCTCAATAGAAAAATTTTAAGGCATCTTTTCTATCACAACCTTCTTTCCGATCGTCAGTACGGGTTCCGTCAGGGACGCTCCACTGGCGATCTTCTCACCTACCTTTCAGACTCCTGGTCATCCTCCTTTCGGGACTTTGGCGAAAGCTTTGCCATTGCACTTGACATCTCAAAGGCTTTCGATCGAGTCTGGCATAAATCTTTAATTTCCAAACTGCCCTCCTACAGTTTCTATCCTTCTACCTGTGCCTTCATCGCTAGCTTCCTTTCTGGTCGTTCTATAGCCGCTGTTGTAGATGGCCATCGTCCTTCTCCTAGATCTATCAACAGTGGTGTTCCTCAGGGCTCTGTCCTATCACCAACTCTCTTCCTTTTATTCATCAATGATCTTCTAAGCTGTACATCTAACCCTATCCACTCATACGCTGATGACTCCACCCTTCACCATTCCATTCGGTTCCCGCAATGCCCATCTCAACAGTTACTTCAACAAACAAGGGATGAGGCTATGGCACACCTAATGTCTGACTAGGCTCGAATCTCTGACTGGGGTAAAAATAATATGGTTGTTTTTAATGCATCTAAGACTCAGTTCTTACACCTATCAACCCGACAAAATCTTCCACAGGTATACCCACTAATGTTTAATAATATTCAACTTAATCCTGCATCATCCTTGAACATGCTTGGAGTTTCATTTACTCGGGACTTATCTTGGAAAGATCATATTACATCTCTTGTAAAATCTGCTTCCAAGAGACTGGGTGCGCTAAGCCGACTCCGCTCTTTCTTTACCCCTGCACAATTGTTGACTCTATACAGGGGTTTTATCCACCCCTGTGTGGAGTACAACTCTCATGTGTGGGGAGGCTCCTCACATACAGCTCTTCTTAATAGGGTGGAGTCAAAGGCTTTTCGTCTCATTAACTCTCCTCCTCTTACTGACTCCCTTCAACCTCTGTCTCTTTGCCGCACTGTTGCATCTTTATCTCTTTTCTATCGCTACTTTAATGGTCACTGCTCCTCTGAACTGTCTGCTTGGATTCCTCCACCTCTACGACGGGCGCGTAGCACCCGTCTGGCAGCAAACTCTCATCCCTTTTCTGTCCAACTCTCTAATGCAAGAGTTAACCGTTACTCCCAGTCTTTCATTTATGCAACAGGTCAACTCTGGAACTTTCTCCCTCTGTCTGTATTTCCTGCTGCCTACGATCTCCAGTCTTTCAAACGCAGTGTGTCCAGGCATCTCAAAATGATCGGATCTTGAATTTGGCTCTCTTATTGTATTTTGTTTTTCTCTTGGAGGGAACTGTTACTGCGGGCTCATGGCCTTTGGTTCCTTCTTCCTCGCATTAAAAAAAAAAAAAAAAAAATGTAGGAGAGTCTTTCCAGAGATCCACGGTGTCTTCCTCAAATCCTCTGGTGACTAAACGGGCTTTAACAATCGGCTTCTCGTTTTTCATTTTTTCCGTCACAACTTATCGAACCGTTATGGCATCTTGCCCAACATCATCTACTTCCTCATACACGTCATTATTCTGCCAGTTTGTAATTTCTATTTCCTTGGCGCATAATACATCCTCAGAGTTGAAAAGAACAAGCATCTCTGCTTCATCATCAACTACTTCCCATGTGCTGAAATCATTTTGCAGATCCACCCAATCAATATTGCCATCAGAGTCCCTCTTCAAATTGTAGCAGTGTTTGTACTTTCCAGTGGCTTTTCCCGCCCAACTCACAATCCTTCCAGTCACCAACTCTCCAGTTTCTGAATGTATTCCCTTTATACCCTGACCAACAGAAACCTTGGGAGGCTCCTCAAATGGAAGAGAAACTGTGGGAGGCTGATCATGCAGAATTTACCATTTTCCGACATCATCCAGTGGATAGTCATTCAATACTTGCGAAGAATCGTCATTAGGCTTCTCTTGGACTATAACTGTTCTTCTCATAACTACTGACGCTGTCTCCAACTGTAGTATTTCATTCTGGAGCACGTGCTAGACGACACACGTGCACTCGCACGTAGACACCGCCGTGTCTCACCAGAATTTGTTTTCCATCTCTGCCTATTACGATTCCAGGACCATGCCATTCATGACTGTCATTTCTCCTGTAGAAGACCTCATCTCCATTTTGGATGTCGTTTAAGTCACTTGAACCTATGTTGTGCCGCAGAGCCCTAGCCAAATGTTCACCCGATTCAGTCTTTATAAACTCTTGCCTTGCTAAATGTAAAGAGCGTTCAAATTGTCCCTCACAATTTTTGATGGTGATGTAGGTTCCAAGGCTGGAGGATCATTTGCATACACATTAGGCAGGCCAGGGTTTTGACCAAAAACAAGTTAGTTAGGAGAAAAACCTGCACAGTTGGTGAGAGCATTTCTTGCCGATACTGCCCAAGCCAAGGCCACATCCAAGTCACACTGGCTATCAGCTATTATCTTCCTAACAATGTCACCTATGACTGTATTTTGACGCTCACATACTCCGTTGCTCCATGGACTATCTGCAGACGTTGTCATGATTTTGCTATTAAAGGCCTCTCCTAATGCTCGTATTTCAGCATTGTTGAATTCATACCCATTATCTGTGGGAATTTTTCCAGGTGCGCCAAACAGAACAATCCAGCTCCGAAATACTCCTTTGATAATGGTGGTCGCACATTTGTCCGCATTTACTATCGCGGTGCAGTACTTGGTCGCCAAATCAACAAGGACTAAGAAATAATGCCTTCCCCAAGCTTTCTAATCCATAGCTATGGCTTCGTTAAACTTAGATGCCATGGGCAAACTGACGACGGGTCGAGGCTTAGCTCTCTTGTGCCTACAACAGACTGTACATGCATCAGATATATCCCTGATAGCTTGCTCCAGTTCTGAACTTTTAATTCCAGCATCTGTAATAAGTCTGATTAGTTTAGCCGATGTTGGGTGTCCAAATTGCCTGCGAAGCTTCGAAGCCGTTTTGTCTACATCACCACCAAGAGATGCCAGTGCGATCGTTTCACAAAACTCTCAGCCTAGTCACAAAGAAATTGGAAGCAAGTAATGGCCTGAAGATGAGGGCTTCAAATTAACAATAGTTCCACAAATTTTGACTTGGTCACTCTCAAAATTAATCACCATTTTTGCTTTTTTCATGGAACGTTTGCTCAGCAGCAAGGGAATATTGCAGCTCACCACATCAGTCACAATGGTTGCACGCATATTTCCAATGTAGCAGGGCAGAGTAACACGTTTGAGGGAAGATACTGTGACACCATCAGCGAAAGTAAACGCTGAGGATGACTTTTCTTCTATTATAGCTTCACGTTCGTAATCACTGAGCTCACTTAGATAGCAATTGATCTATTCAACCCCACATACAGTTGTAGAACACCCTGTGTCTAGAACAGCACATCCCTTAGATTCTTCTACTAGCGTCTGTAATTTACCTCAACTAGCTGTATCATCTGCATAGCCCATAAATAATGACAGATGCACTGTTTCATAATTTTCTTCTCGACTGCATTTATTTTCATATGCATCAGGACAGTCACGTGCCCAATGAAATCGAGACTGACATACTAAACACCTCGACACCTTACCATCAGGCCTGAGCGGGTTCTGCCTCCTGCCGGTGGATGAGCGCTGGGAAATTCTAGCAGACACAGTTGAACGGCCATCACCACGACCTCGATCACGTACTGCACCACCCCAAAACCTTGTCCTTCCTCGTCGAGTACTCCTAACGTGAAACGTTTCCTCATCCCCGACTTCATCACTCCAAAAAACTGGTTCACTCTTCACCTTATTGGCAGACACCGATGCATCATTCTGCCTGCAAATTTCCCCAGTGAAAATACGATTCAGGGCAGATTTCATATTTTTGTAAGTTACCTCAGTTATTGCAGACATCACTAGTTGTTGCTCACTATCTGAAAGTTTGCATGAAGCCAGAAGCATAAAAGCCATCACAGAATTAGGTAGTTACATGTCCTGCTTCGTAAATTTAAAAGAAACATGATCGAATTCTGCCACGAACTTACGAATGTTCATATCACCAGGTCTTCTGAAGCTGTACAATTCATGAAAAGCTGCAAACTGCCGATGTCCTTTGTCCATGAGAAATAAACTGTCTAGTTTGTTCAACAAGGTCTGAACACCATTATCATCTTTCAGATCAGCAGCGTCAATTTCTGAAGACGCCACCCTCGCTCTTCCTGACAATGAAAGGTGAATGGCTAGAGCTTGCTTCTTTTTCGGTAAGTCCGTCAGTTCGCACCATATGTCAATGTCCTTCTTCCAACTCTCATAGGCAGAATCATTTTCAAGTTTTGGAGGCCACTTAGGTAAGCAAGACGCCATTATGCTCAAACTACGCTCTGCCACCAGTATTAGGATGCGAAACAACCGGACTCATCGGCCTCACACTTCCAAGTGAGCGGGCTCCGCCTGCATACCGCAAGACCCTTCCGATGACGTAACCACTTGGACCGTAACAAGTGCGTGCGCACACACACACTAACAGCAATATGCACTAACACGTTTCTTACACACTCTCCCAAACTCATCCACCAAGCCTTGCAGCTCCCCTTCGTCTCAACAACACAGTATCATCTGCAAACAACAGTACAGGGAGTTTCCAAATACTACCCTCTCTCACCAGGACCACTCCAACATCCACTGCCCTACCTTGTACTTCTTTTATAACCCCATCCATGTACAGATTGAACAACCATGGAGACATGACACATCCCTACTTCAACCCAACCTTCAAAGAGAAATATTCACTCAGTTCACCATCCACACACACTGCAGCCTTAGCACCAACACACATACTCTTCACAGCATTCAACAACTTCCCATCTACTCTATATATTCTTAACACTTTCCACAATCCTTGTCTATCCACCCTGTCATATACTTTCTCCTAATCCATGAAAGCCGCATACAACTTCTTTCCCTTCTCTAGAAACTTTTCCACTAAAGATCTAAGAATGAATATCTGATCTACACAACCTCTTCCCTTCCTAAAGCCTCCCTGTTCTTCTCCAACTAATTTCTCTGTTCTTTCTCTAACTCTGTCAATAAGTATCCTGCCATACACTTTTCCTATTACACTAAGAAGACAAATGCCCCTATGATTACCACACATTTCCTTTTCCCCTTTTCCTTTATACAAGGAAATAATTATACCTGACTTCCAATCCTCCGGGACTCTACCTTCCTCCCAGGCCAATCTGCACATCTTCCACATCCATTCTACTACTATCTCTCCCCCATGCTTCAGCATTTCACCACACACTCCATCAATTCCTGGGGCTTTCCCCAATTTGACTTTCTTCATTGCTTCCACAACTTCTATCCTACTGATTTCTTCCTGTCTTCTCTCCTCCTTCCTTCTCCCAGCCATTCCCCAGCCACTTATACTCGCATTACTTCCATCCTCTATGTTCAACAATAATAATAATATTAATAATAATAATAATAATATTAATAATAACAATAACAATAATAATAATAATAATAATAATAATAATAACAAGAATACAACTCACCTGCACTCTGCAAAGTCATGCTCTGACAATTTCTGTCCATCTGCTGCAACTGCAGAACCGGTAGGAGTGCAGATAGTCAATGAGGTCTTGTTTGTAGTAGGTAACAGACTGTCCATCTGTAGTAGCAGTAGTAGTAGTAGTAGAGAGAGAGAGAGAGAGAGGTCCCTTTTGAAGTAGGTAACAGACTCTCCATTTGTTGTGGCTGCACCTTCCTCTGTGAAAGATGATAAAGTGGGGGTGTGTTTATTGTAATAGTAGTAGTGGTAGAAGTAGTAGTAGTAGTAGTAGTATTGTAGTAGTAGTAGTAGTAGTAGTAGTAGTAGTAGTGGTGGTGGTGGTAGTAGTATAAAGAGAGAGAGAGAGAGAGAGAGAGAGACAGTAGCACTAGTAGTAGTAGTAGTAACAGTAATAGTAATAGGAGAGAGAGAGAGAGAGAGAGAGAGAGAGAGAGAGAGAGTGAGAGAGAGAGACAGACAGACAGACAGAGAATGATGACACAGATGCTGTTGCTACTGCTGATAATGATAAACGAGGGAGGAAGGCAGGTAAGTTGAAGGGGAGAAAGAAGGATGAAATATGGAATGGATAATAATAATAATGATCATAATACGAATAATAATAATAATAAATAATAACAGTAATGGTATGGTAATACAAATAATAATAATAATAATAATAATAATAATCGTTTTGTTTCATTTTTAAAGGCTCCAACATGCTTGCATGTGTTGGCCTTGGTCACATAATGGTGGCTTTCCACGCTGAATGATCCATTGCAGCCTCCCTGTTCAGTCCCTTAACCCTGAGGTCACACTTAATGACCTCGTCCCATGTCTTTCTCGGTCTACCCCTCATAAGCCCACCCCCAATATTAACACTTCTCACCTTCCTCACCCAATTATCATCCCCCATCCTCTCCACATGCCCAAACCACCTCAATCTACCCCTCCTCATCACAACACTAATACACTCCAATCCCATCCTACCTCTCAACTCTTCTAACGTAAACCCAGTCCCCCCGGACCTTGCACGCAAGGATTCACTACACATCCACCTAATCATTGTCATTTCTGTACGTCTGAGCCGACGAATATCCTCCTCCTTTACTGCCCAGGTCTCACTACCATACAGCATTATACTCCTAACACATGCTGCATACAAACACCCCTTAGCACATAGGGAGAGTCCTCTCAATGTCAGAAGAGGCAAGAGCTCCCTGAACTTCTTCCAACCACTTCTCACCTTAGCCACAGAGCTAGCTCCAGCCCCACCTCCAGCACACAACATGTCTCCCAAATAACAAAACTCTTCCACACACTCAAGAGATTCACCAGCAAGTTCAATCCTTTCACGTCTGACGATCTCCACCTGCTCACCCCAGCACGCCGTACACATAAAATTAGCATTATCTCGCAGTCTACCTCTGATACCACTACATCTCTTATGCACCCATTTATCACACACACTGCACAAGATGGAATTACTTCCCACGCCCTTGTGGCAAACTGCACATGGCCACTCTCCTTCGTCTTTGACAGTACCGCCACCAACCCTAGATATCATCACTTTTGTTTTATCTGCATTTACCCTTAAGCCCTTGTGCCCCATACCATCTCTCCACTTCCTAAATCTTTCCTCCGCCTCCCTTTCATTCTCTGCAATCAACACCAAATCATCAGCAAACAACATCTCCCATGGGAGTCCATTTCTAAAGTCATGTGAGAGGGCTTCAAGTACCATGATAAACAACATGGGACACAAAACTGACCCCTGATGCACACCAACATTCATGAAATAATAGTACTGGTAATAATAATAATAATAACTAGAATGGCATTCAGTAGAGCGGTTACCTCCGCCAAGGCCCAACATGCAATGCCTTTTAATTCAGTCAAGCCTAATCCAATATCAAACTCATAACCCTATAAGTTGTAACACCGTAATTTTAAACTACCCATAACTCTTAATCATAATTCTTTAACTCACTGTAACAGCCAACAAAACATTTTACTTTCAAAAATGTCAAAAAATGCCCTATCTGGTAATGTGAAAGTGAAAAAAAATTCCCGGATCCGCACCTTTATCCAGATCAGCACCAAAGTTTAATGGAGTCTATTCTGGGCCAAGGCCCATTCTTCTATCAAGTTTTGTGGAAATCCGTCCAGTAGTTTTTGTGCAATCTTGCTCACAATCCAACCAACAAACAAACAAATGGACAGGGGTAAAAACATAACCTCCTTGGCAGAGGTAATAATAATAATAATAATAACAATAATAATAGTAATAATAATAGTAATAATAATAATTGTTTCCTGTACACCAGGAAACCATTTACTATGCTGTGTGGTAACCATATGACCAAATTATGACACCAGGTGGTTTAGTGGGTACTGTAATTGCGGAGCTCCAACTGGATTGAGCCGGTGCAGGTTTATATCCAAGGGATGGTTAGGGTTTATTGCTCATGTAATGCCACTCAGGGATGAGTGAGGCAGCTCACTCTCATCTTAAATGTCAGGACCAACTTGCCTAGCCCAGGGCTCCTACACCCTCAATGGGGCAAAACAGGATTTCATGATGGATGGAATAATAATAATAATAATAATAATAATAATAATGAGCATGGGGCTAGGCAGTTGGTCCTGACATTTAAGATGAGAGTGACCAGCCTCACTCATCCCTGAGTGGCATTGCATGAGCAATAAATCCCAACCGCCCCTTGGATATAAACCTTCACCGGCTCAATCCGATTGTAGCGCCTTAATTACCCACTAAACCACCAGGCACCATAATTTGGTTATATGGTTACCACCCAGCGTAGTAAATGGTTTCCTGGTGTACAGGAAACCATTTGGCTTGTCACTTAGTGTAGAGTCACCCACATTCTGTCATCTTCCTTCTACCTGTGGGTGACTCTACACTGAGTGACAAGTCAAATGGTTTCCTGTACACCAGGAAACCATTTACTACGTTGGGTGGTAACCATATAACCAAATTTTGGCGCCTGGTGGTTTAGTGGGTAATTATAGTGCTCCAATTGGATTGAGCCGGTGAAGGTTTATATCCAAGGGGTGGTTGGGGTTTATTGCTCACATAATGCCACTCAGGGATGAGTGAGGCTGGTCACTCTCATCTTAAATGTCAGGACCAACTGCCTAGCCCCAGGCTCCTACGCTCCTCATGGGGCAACGTAGGATTGGATGATGGATGGATGGATGGATAATAATAACAGGAATGATAAGAACAAGGAGAATAATAACAAAAAACTCACCCAGGGCAGGAATCAGGGGTGAGATCCAGAAGCCGTTGATGAACTGATTGGGCAGCAAGTTGGGGGTGTGCACGACGAGCCTCAGTCCTTTGTGGCCAAACATCATCAGTTTAGTGTGGTGGGTGTCATACTGGCTTTTCAGATGGACCTGGGACAAAACACAAGCACTACTGGTCATATTCTAATTAACCTTGGACAAAACACAAGCACTACTGGTCATATTCTAAGTGTAACTAACCTGGGACAAAACACAAGCACCACTGGTCATATTCTAAGTGTAACTAACCTTGGACAAAACACAAGCACTACTGGTCATATTCTAAGTGTAACTAACCTTGGACAAAACACAAGCACCACTGGTCATATTCTATGTGTAACTAACCTTGGACAAAACACAAGCACCACTGGTCATATTCTATGTGTAACTAACCTTGGACAAAACACCAGCACCACTGGTCATATTCTATGTGTAACTAACCTGGGACAAAACACAAGCACCACTGGTCATATTCTATGCGTAACTAACCTGGGACAAAACACAAGCACTACTGGTCATATTCTATGTGTAACTAACCTGGGACAAAACACAAGCACCACTGGTCATATTCTATGTGTAACTAACTAAAGTGCTTCACCTTAACATGGCCCAAACTTATGTCCTTTTACACTTTATTGGATGTAGCTCATTGGCAGAATAAGACAATACTGTAACTCTATACTTTTTTCCACACAAGTTCTTCATGACCAGCATTATATTCTTAGTGTTAATCTCTTGCTACAACTCCATAATCAAGAGATGGTAATTTTAGTCAGAGTAAAAGGGTATGAGTAAATTATGTACAGAATAACTGTAAACAGATACTGTCACTAGGTGTAAATGATGATGCTAATAATTAAATGGGGGTAACTGTAAATTATGTATAAAAGAAACACAAATGGTACTGAAAATAGGTGTAAATGGGTAAGCTGATGTAAACAGATGCCAAATAACACACCTTAAATTCTCTGATGTGTGGATGATCAGCCGGCTCATACGTGTCGCTCCTCATCCGCTTGGAATACTGAACCGTCAGTGGGAGATGGAGTACACCAGCAGGACGGTACTCCTCAGTGTGGTAATCCATGTCGACGGTACAGATGAACTGTCAATGAGGGAGAGTTTTTTTTTTTTTATGGAAGAAAGAAGGGACCAAAGGCTAGGAGCCCACAAACCATTCCATTCAAGAAAAAAACAAAAACAATACAAAAGAGAACCAAATTCAAGATCCGTTCATTTCGAGTTACAGCTTGTCTGTGTTCATATAATGGAACTAAAAGTCATGGCTGCATGAAACTCCATGAACTTTAGTTGTGAGGTGGGAATGACTCTCCTTGGTTACCAGCCAATATAAAATTTATCTTTCAGTCTGACTACACTTGTCCTGCAACAGAGGTGAAAGGAGCAGGTCTCCCATAAGCTGAATTAAAAAATATATAAAAACAGCACTTGGGTTAAAGGGGCTTAGGAAAATGGTATGTAATGAAGGTGTTAATGAAGGTTGTCACAAACTGAATAACTCTGTGAACAGTTGGGTTGGGACACCTTCAGGTGGTGGCAGTGATATAACCACTTGGTACCACTGCCTAAGCTCCTTCCCCATCCTCCAAATAGAGGAATGTGCACTGCAGGGGAAAGACACCTTTGGTTTACAGCACTCCAGTCACAGGATAGGGTAGGAGAAGAAGGACATAACCAGGCAGTGGAACTGTCTAGTTATATCAGTGTTACCATGTGAAGCGTCTCTCTCTCTCCATCACTGAAAATAATTAAAGCACACACACATACACACACACACACACACACACTAGAAATGTAGTGATAAAATACTGTACATAAAAGTGGAAGCGCAGGAAGTGCATAAATTACTGGAAACTCAAGATGTAAAGAAAGCACCAGGACCAGATAGAATCTCTAATTGGGTACTGAAGGAATGCAGAGAACAACTGGCGGATAAGATTCACAGTTTAATTGTGTGTTCTCTGGAAGAGGGGAAAGTGCCTCGGGAATGGAAGAGGGCAAATGTGGTACCAATTTATAAGGGAGGGAACAGAGAAGAACCCCTGAATTACAGACCAGTGTCCATGACCAGCATAGTCACAAAATTGTGCAAGAGAATCCTGAAAGACAGATGGATAAAATATCTGGAAGAGATGAATATTTTGGCTGAAAGTCAGTTTGGGTTCAGAAGTGGAAGGTCGTGTGTTTCCAACTTGTTGAGCTTTTACTCAAGAGCGATTGATGTGCTACAGGAGAGAGAGACAGCTGGGTGGACTGTGTGTATCTAGATCTGAAGAAAGTTTTTGACAAGGTACCCCACAAGCAACTAATGTGGAAAATGGAGCACACAGGAGGACTGAAGGGAAACCTCCTGGAATGGATGGGAGGCTTTTTGAGAGACACACAAATGAGGACAGTAATAAAGGACAAGATGTCTGGATGGAGGGAAGTAACAAGTGGAGTCCCACAGGGCTCGGTGTTGGCGCCAGTGATGTTCCTGATTTACGTAAACGATATGGTTGATGGAATGAACAGTTATGCAAGTCTGTTTGCTGATGATGCAAAGATCTTGAGGAAAATAGAAGTTGACAAAAAATGTAAAATGCTGCAGGAGGCTCTGGATAGGACATAGCATTGGAGCCGGATGTGGGAAATGAAATTCAATGCAAAAATATGTAAAATATTGGAAATGGGCAAAAGTACCAAGAGGCCATCACTGAATTATCTGATGGGTAATGAACCAATCACAAAAGTAAGAGAAGAGAAAGATTTGGAATGCTGGTCCGGGATAGTTTGTCACCGGAAAAACACATTAACAAGATAGTTAGAGAGACGTACAATCTCTTGACAAACATACGAGTGGCATTCCATTACATGGATGAGGAAATGATGAAAAAATTGATAGTGGCCATGATCCGCCCCAGGTTGGAATAAGCGGCAGTAGTGTGGTGCCCACACAAAAAGAAAGATATAAACAAGATCGAGAGAATACAAAGAACAGCAACCAAGATGGTCCCCAGCCTGGCAGATCTGTCGTACAGAGAGAGGCTGGAAAAGCTGGACCTGCCTTCCCTAGAAGAAAGGAGAGAGAGGGGCGACATGATTGCAGTGTTCAGGGCCATGATGGGAATAAATAAAATTGATAAAAATGATCTATTTGTATGGGATGGGTGAGTAACAAGAGGACACAGAATGAAACTGAAAAAGCCAAGCTGCTTGAAGGATATCAAGAAATACAGCTTTCCATATAGATGTACAGACCTGTGGAATAGTCTGGACAAAGAAATCGTCCAGTCTAAAAACTTAAACGAGTTCAAAGCAAAATTTGACTTAATGAGAAAAAGAGACAGGACCCCACGAGCGTAGCTCATTTCCTGTATATCACAACTAGGAAAATACACACACACACACACACACACACACAAAATATCTATCTATCCATCTATCTATTGCCAGATGACTTGATCCCGCAAAAGGTGGCCGCAGACTAAACGCCTCCATGTCGCCCTGTCTCTCACCATTTCATTGCCCAGCTCCCAGTTCACACCCCCCTCTCTCATGTACTTCTCCACTCCATTCCTCCATCTCATCCTCGGCCTCCCCCTCCCTCTTCTCCCCTCCATCTCACTCACATACACTCTTCTCGTCAGTCTCTCACTCTCCATCCATAAAAGGTTCGTCAGCAGAAGTGTCAGTGAAGTGTCAGCAATTTCAACCCTGTCATCATCCATTACATTACCCATCCGCAGATCACAGCTCCTTAAAAAGTGCAAGGTTCTGAGCTGCCCCTTAAATGATTCAACACAAGTCCATTACCAGCCATGCAACAAACAAATACTATCTATCTATCTATCTATCTATAGCCCGACACCCTAATCCCACACAAGGTGGCTGCAGATAAAACGTCTCCAAGTCGCTCTGTTACCCACCATTTGACTGCCCTCCCCCAACTCACTCCCCTCTCCCTCATATACTCCAACCCTCCACCTCATCCTCCACACACATCCATCTATCCATCCACTGCCAGATGCCTTAATCCCATACGGGGTGGCCACAAACAAATTGTCTCCATGTCACCCTGTCCCCCACCATTTCACTGACCTACTCCCGATTCACACTCCCCTCTCTCATATACCTCTCCACTTCACCCCTCCATCTCATCCTTGGCCTTCCCCTCCCTCTCTCCTCCTCCTCCTCCTCACTCACCTACACTCTCCTCGTCAGTCTCTCACTCTCCATCCTCTCCACATGGCCAAACCACCTCAATTTGTTCCTCCTAACACTTCCTATCACATCCACATCCAAACCACAATGCTCCTTCACATCCTCATTTGTCAGTCTGTCTTTCCATGTGACTCCACATGCTCCTCTCAAATAACTGATTTCCACTGCTCTTACTCTTGACTTGTGTCCCTCCAACAAGGTCCAAGCTTCACTTCCATCCGTTAGAGTTGGGATCACAATACTGTCATGTAGTAACTCTTTCATTTCCATGTTCACTTCCATGTTTCCTATCACTGCTCTCAAGGAACCAGCAAGCTGTCTTCTCTGTTGTACCCTTTCAAGCACTTCACCCTCCAAACTTCCATCTTTTAACTTCCAACTTCTAACTACTATAATTAAATCACTGACAACATGAATCCTACACTGACACAAGTGAATATAGTTAGGAAAAATGTAGTATGCAAAGGTATCCGGAGTTACTACAAAGTACTGTACTTTTCACAAGCATGAACACCTCATCATCCCCATCCAATTTTCCACAATTACAAATGAGGTGGACTGGATCCAGTGACAAGCAAAGGAAAACACAAAAGTGAGAGGAACTATACACCCAAAGCTCAATGAACAGGCCCATACATTCATTCATTTATCATTCAAGCCTTCTAAATTCTTGGCTTCATCCTACTGAAAACAGTGACAGGCGATATACTTTACATTCTTACCTTAGTGTCACAACAACTGTGAGGCAGAACCCTTCCACTGTCAAGTTTCTTTTAAGCATGCAAGTCTTGTCCTATGCACCTCAATATATATATTCTTTCTTCCAATTCATTTCTATTCTTCAATCCTTTTGCCTCATAAATATTCACATTTGTTTTTTTCACAAATTTCTGTAAAATATTAAGCTATTTCCTTTGCCTTCCACCCTCACATTCCATCTACACTTTTCATCACTGACATTCTATTTATTATCTTGACAGATCCATACAGTACAACATAAAACTCTTCCACCCATTTACCTGAACATTTACTTACTCCTCATCTTTTTAGAAGTTTTATTTCATTTCATTTATAAGGTTGTCCATATTTTTTATCCTATTCAAAGGGATTTTTGTAAGCAGCATGTGTTAGGAGTGTATGTTGTATCTTAGTGAGACCTGGGCAGTAAAGGAAGAGGATACTCATTTCAACCGTAAGGAGATGACAATGATTAGACATGCAGTGTGTTCTTGAATGCAAGGCCTTGGGGGGTGGAAGGCTAGGATTATGATTGCATAGTTGAGAGGAAGGTTGGGACTTGAATGTATTGGTGCTTTAATGAAGAGGTGTAGACTGAGATGGTTTGGGCAGGTTGAGAGGATGGAAGATGACAACTGGATGAGGAAGGTGAAAAGTGTGAATGTCAGAAGTGGGGCTACGAGAAACAGACCAAAAAAAAACCTTGGATGAAGTCACAATGCGACATCAGGGATAAGAGACTGAACAGCGAGGCTCCCAGAAACTGTGCAGTGTGGAAAGCTGCTATTAGGTAACCAAGGCCAACACATGCAAGCAAGTTGGAGCTTTTACAAACGATATGGCGATCCAATCTACGCATGTCACATATCTTCATGAGTCGTCTCATAACCACTGCTGTCACTTCTAACTTTTTTGATACAGTACTCACACCATATACTACAGTACTGGGAAAAAAAAAAAAAAAAAAAAAAAAAAAAAAAGATGTTTGTGGCAGGTGGGGACACTCACCATCCACTCACTCGATGTAGTGCTGCTCTCAGGCGTCTGCTCTTTCCTCTCCTCTTTCCTTCTATCCTCTTCTGTCTTTCTTTACTTCATTCTTTCCTCATCCTTGTGCCTAAGGATGACTTTACACTTCCTCTTCCGTCTTTCTTTCATTCACTCTTTCCTCTTCCTTCTGCCTATGGATGACTACACTGAGTGACAAGCCAAATGGTGTCCTGTACACCAAGAAACCATTTACTATACTGTGTGGTAACCATATAACCAAATTATGGCGCCTGGTGGTTTAGTGGGTAATTACGGCGCTCCAATCGGATAGAGCCGGTGAAGGTTTGTGTCCAAGGAATGCTTGGGGTTTACTGCTCACATAATGCCACTCAGGGATGAGTGAGGCTGGTCACTCTCATCTTAAATGTCAGGACCAACTTGCCTTGCCCTGGGCTCCTACCCTCCTCATGGGGCAACACAGGATTGGATGATGGGTGGATGGATGGTTCACATTAATGTCTGAGAACACAACAGCACAAACCAGTACTGATTTTCATCCTACTACTATTGTACCTGATCATTATAACCCATTCCACCCACAGGCAATTTATAATTCATTCGTGCCATCACTAGGCAATATCATTAAGCTTAGGATACACTTTCCCCATCCGAGATGTCAGATATAGCCTTAATTAACCCCTTCCCTACCAGTGGGATCTCCTATGGTGAATAAAATTACTTAGCTGTGGCAAGTACTGTGTGAACTACCAAAATGTTACTATACTGAAGGGGTTAATCATCTGATGGAAACACCCAGCATCCACAGGCTTACTCTGACTGTATCATCATTACCCAATGGCTTATATTACACAAGGTGGGAAAAATCTACAACGAATCATAGAAGAATGTAAGTCCGCAGTACAACCTCTTCTCCTGTGTCAGAGGAGGTACAAAAACCTTGCAATCTGTACAAGTGTTAGGCAGTGGGGTCACCATACCCCTACACCAATACATGGCATACACATTGTCACACCCCACTACCTGTACCCTCCTCCTAGGGTACCTCATACCCACACTTCCAACTGTCAGTCTTGCTGAGGAAACAAGTTCAAACCACTTTGGGCATGTACTAAGATCGGGTAAACTGAAGTCATGGACTGTAAATAACTGAAGCCTTGAAATGAGTACTGCACCAGTGCCTAAAAACTGGTAGACAGTTTGGTCAGATTGTGTATGACTGGCCTACATGCCTTATTCAGCTGGGCTGGGCCTTCACTGCTGCTGTAATAGATGTTCAGACATGCACCTACTCTAATGCAGTCAATCAAATAAGTATCACACTGGGGGGGGAGGGGGGATACAATGATATCCCAAATTATCAGCATAGCTTGAGAAGTTCCAAGGAGATCAATCTATTAACACTGGAATATGTATATGATAATAATGCTGACTGGAAAATGCCACAAGCAAACATTATATGACATCCTAATGAAGGCAGGTTTATCTATGTGGGGAAAAAATCATGAGGTATTTTTCAGTAGCCATCATCCATATTAGTTCATGTTGTGTCCCACTGACTGACTGAGGTCCCACTGACTGACTGACTGACTGTACATGAGTCTTACATGAAAACCTAGACTGAGTATACAAAACTGTCATGAACATCCAGGCCTGAGGAATGTACAGTGCAGTGGATACTCACACAGAAACATGAGGGCAGCTGCCAATGACATTCTCATTAACAAACGGAAATGTAAAGGTGAAAAAAAAAAAAAACTTCAGTATGCATTCATTGCACCATTTTTCATGAGAGCTGGCCTTCTTTTCCACCATGGTCAATACTCCTCCTCCACTCAAAAACAATGTCCTGGGAAGCAAGTGGTTATCCTCGTGTATGAACTGAGGTCCAGCCTCACCGTCAAACTGAACTGTGTATGAGCTAACACCACATTCCATAAGCTTTCAGTCCAGTCAAGACTGTCAATTCAAACTCTGTGTGTGTGTGTGTGTGTGTGTGTGTGTGTGTGTAAGGGGGCTTAATCTCATCCATCTAAAGCTTTTTTTTCTGCTTCCACATTACTTTATTCAATTTAGGAAATTGTTCAAACAGGAGGGGTAAGATACCAGTACAGAATTGATTAATCTCTTCATCAATAGAGATCCTTCCAAAATAATAAGGATGTCCCTGGACTGAAGGGGTTAAGTCACTGTTCATGACAGAGATCATCCTGTCCCAAGGTAAAGCACTGATTACAATCTTCCAGTATGCCTTCATTGCCACAATGTCTTTTGTGTCTGATTCTGTTTACTGCCAGACAACCACCAGCCTAGGAGAGACATTACAGTACAATGACTGGGTTAGCACCATCCTCATTAACCTCTTCAGTATGATGATACCTTAATAAAGTTATTCTGGCTATGAACAAACAAGTGTTTTCAACTTAAAAAAGGCATTTCATGGTGAAAGGGCAGAGTCTCTTTCCATACTACCCACCTTACTCATGCTCACGTACTTTCTCAATGAGCTGATACACCTCCATGTACTCTGCCCATTCCTGGCCTGGGGTGGAGGCAGTCACGGTGTGTGGCAGCTTTGTACACCCTGATGAAAAAAGGATTTATTAATCTATACCCTCTGGCAACCCCTTTTAACTTGTCAGTTGACATGTTAACAATATCTGCCTGGTCATATGAAAAGCAGATATAAATAATAGTGAATGAATGAATGTCAAGCCCATTTCACTGGATATTCTGTTGTTTGCTCTCCCTCTCCTGCGCTTTCTCTTTCCTTGCTTTCTGAACACTGCCTTCCTTAGGATGGTCAAAGAAATCTGGATGACGATGATGATACTCAATGATACTGACAGGTAAATCTATCACATGCAAACTCTTACATTTAAAAAACAAGTGCTGCTACAGTACTGACATACAGTAACTCCTGGAGAGTAATATCTCTAATTTGCATTATCATCATCATCATCATCATGACCCAGGCCTCTCTTCCCACCTAAAGATGTGGTGAGGTAAGATCCTGAGAGCAAGAAGTAACCTGCAGGCCTGTGGAGTTGGAGTCGGGTGTTTTGGGTACCAACTCCACAGCCCTGGTAACCTGACAAAGGGAAATTAACCATAAGTAGTTGCTGCTGCTTAACCCAGGCCTGTCTGGCTGAGCAGACCCGTCAAACACAGGTAAGCCACTGCTTCTGTAGGGCCATCCCACAGACACAGTACAGCAGCTATATACACCATGTAGGGATCTGTCATGTCCTTCTGGCAGACAGCACCTCATCAGGGTCCTTCCCACAGTGAGGTGCATGGAAATATGAGAAAGTCTGGCTTCTGGATGGACACCATAGCTGCTTGGCTCCCTCTGGGTACCTGGCACCACTACATGTAGGCTCCTGTTAAGTCTCTATCTATCTATTGCCAGACGCCTCAATCCCGTTTGGGGTGGCCACAAACAAATCGCCTCCAAGTCGCCCTGTCCCCCGCCATTTCACTGCCCTGCTCCCAACTCACACCCCCCTCTCTCATATACCTCTCCACCCCATCCCTCCATCTCATCCTCGACCTCCCCCTCCCTCTTCCCCCCTCCACCTCACTCACATACACTCTCTTCGTCAGTCTCTCACCCTCCATCCTCTCCACATGGCCAAACCACCTCAGTGTGCTCCTCATAACGCTTCCTATCACATCCACATCCACACCACAACGCTCCTTTATTTCTTCATTTGTCAGCCTGTCTCTCCATGTGACTCCACAGGCTCCTCTTAAATAACTCATTTCCACTGCTCTCACTCTTGACTTGTGTCCTTCCAACAATGTCCAAGCTTCACTTCCGTACGTTAGAGTTGGTATCACAATACTGTCATGTAGTAACTTTTTCACTTCCATGCTCACTTCCCTGTTTCTTATCACTGCTTTCAAAGAACCAGCAACCTTTCTTCCCTGCTGTACCCTTTCAAGCACTTCACCCTCCAAACCTCCATCCTTACTCATCACACTACCCAAGTACTAAGACGTACTCACATTTTCCAATTCCTCACCACCCAACCTCGCTGTACATTCACTAACTTCACCTCTCTCAAAAACCATCACTTTACTCTTCCCTACATTCACCTTTAGATTCCGTTTCTTACACACTCTCTCAAACTCATCCACCAAGCCTTGCAGCTCCCCTTCGTCTTCACTCAACAACACAGTATCATCTGCAAACAACAGTACCTGTACAGGGAGTTTCCAAACACTATCCTCTCTCACCAGGGCCACTCCAACATCCACTACCCTACCTTGTACCTCTTTTATTACCCCATCCATGTACAGATTGAACAACCATGGAGACATGACACATCCCTGTTTCAAACCAACTTTCAAAGAGAAAAATTCACTTAGTTCACCATCCACACGCACTGCAGCCTTCGCACCATCGTACATACTCTTCACAGCATTCAACAACTTCCCATCTACTCCATATATTCTTAACACTTTCCACAATCCTTGTCTATCCACCCTGTCATATGCTTTCTCCAAATCCATGAAAGCCGCATACAACTTCTTTCCCTTCTCTAGAAACTTTTCCACTAAAGATCTAAGAATGAATATCTGATCTACACAACCTCTTCCCTTCCTAAAGCCTCCCTGTTCTTCTCCAACTAATTTCTCTGTTCTTTCTCTAACTCTGTCTATATGTATCCTACCATACACTTTTCCTATTATACTAAGAAGACAAATGCCCCTATGATTACCACACACTTCTTTTTCCCCTTTTCCTTTGTACAAGGGAATAATTATACCTGACTTCCAATCCTCCGGGACTCTACCTTCCTCCCAGGCCAATCTGCACATCTTCCACATCCATTCTACTACTATCTCTCCCCCATGCTTCAGCATTTCACCACACACTCCATCAATTCCTGGGGCTTTCCCCAATTTAACTTTCTTCATTGCTTCCACAACTTCTGTCCTACTGATTTCTTCCTGTCTTCTCACCTCCCTCCTTCTCCCAGCCATTCCCCAGCCACTTATACTCGCATTACTTCCATCCTCTACGTTCAACAATTCCTTAAAGTGTTCTCTCCATCTGCTCACTTTTTCTCCCTTCTCCACTAGTAATCTACCATTTTTATCTTTCACTCCCCTGCTAACTTCACTTCCACCCTGTCTTACTCTTTTCACTTCTCTCCAGAACATTTTCTTACAGTCCCTCCACTTTACACTCAAATTCCTGCCAAATTCCTCATCCACTCTCTTCTTACTCTCTCTTACTAATCTTTTCACCTCTCTCTTTCTTTCTACATATAACTCTCTCTTCCGCCTCTCAACTTATTCCACGCCCCTATTTCTCATCCATTCATCGTATGCTTTCTTCTTTTGTGCCACAGCCTGTTTCACCTCTTCAGTCCACCACGCTGTTCCTTGCACCCCCCTCCGTCTTCTCTTCCTTCCACACACCACATCACATGCTGCACATATTTCTTCTGTAAATATCTTACACACACCTTCCACGTCTCCCATCTGCTCCAATTCATATTTGCCCAATCGTTCCTCCACTTCTCTCTTATACTCTGCCTTTTCTCATCCTCTTGTAACCTTTCCACTCTCCTTGCAACTTATCCTTCCTCTTGTCTTTCCCTTCTTCTATTCCTCCATCTTACTTTCATTCTAATTCTGGCCACCACCAAGTAGTGGTCAGAAAGTCCACTCCCCCAACCTCTATACACTCTTGCATCCTTTACACATCTTTGCATCCTTTCATCCACACACACATAATCTGTCCATTAAATAGGTCACACTCTCATTCCCTCACCATTCACCCCCCCCCCAGAGTCCTGACTCCACTTTACAAGCATAAACATCCATTTGTCAGTGTTTCATACCACCTATCACCTTGAGTCAGTCTGATCATTACAATTTTGCTTGGAAAGGACAGGGGTGCCAAACCCTAGTCATACACTCCTCCCTGACAGAATTCTGCCAACCAGCTGAATCCAGTTCCCTGGCCTTAACATTTTCCATAGCTCACTTTCTCTTTAATTTTTCCTTCATATAATGGCAGATTGAAGAAACAGTGATTAAAAAATGTCAACAGTGCCTTACAGAAAATACCTTATTTTCTTCTGACCCTCACTCAATATTATAAGCTTTCAGTACTGTGCTATATTAAACGTTAAGCATACCACAATAATCAAAGGCATAAACGAGGCAGATTATGAGGAATTATTTTGGAAGACCCAAGGAGAGGAAAATGGAACACCAGAATACTGTGAGGTGGGAATGAGATCAGGATGACAATGATTAAGATGACTATGGAATAAAGGGGTTATCAGATGTTGTACACTCATCACAGATGCCTCCAATACAGTATTTCATTTGTTCTATGTAATTATAACAATCAGTATGGTTACCACAAGAGGAAAAAAGGAAAAATGATAGCACATACTGTATGAAGCTACTTCAGTGCTTGACAGCTTATTTTAACATCTGTGCAGAGCAGGGTATTGTTTTGATTGGTGTGTGTCTATAGATTTGTGTATCTATGTATGCAGTATTAACCTATTTCAATCCAATTTTAACCAAACTTGGTTCCAGGAAAGAGGGTCAGCAAAGGTGCTGACCTACTGTGTTGTGAACAATAAGTCATGGCTAGGTTAAGATCACACAGCAAGGTTAACGTAAACCATTTTTAATCAATTTAGACCAAACTTGGTGGCAGGGTTCAGGCCAAGGCAAACATGAAGGGATCTGAGTCTAATAACAATCAGTCAACAGTCAAGGTCACAGGGGAGTGTCAAAATTCAGTCTGTGTGTGTGTGTGTGTGAACAAACTGATCAAAACAGTTCTGATGTAATTTGGTGGAAGGGTTGAGTCATATAAGGGATTGAGCTAAAGTTTTCTTAATACAACAGGTCAAAGGTCAGAGTCGCAAGACAAGGTCAACTTACAGTTTTTACCTGATTCTAATCAAAGTTGGTGGAGGGGCTCCGGGTAAAGCAAAGATGAGATTTGATTTTGATAACAATCAGTCAAATATCAAGGTGATATTATTCTATAGATAAAACTTGGTGGAACAGGCGAAGGACAGCTGAGGATGTTGGGATCTGATTCTGGGAACAATCGGATGAAAGCTGAGGTCACAGGGCAAAGACAAATGTTTGTTCCTTAGACCAACTGTAGGAAATATAGGGCATGGGTGTTGCACTCTGAATGCTTCTTCTGTCTCTAAATGACTATATTCAACTACAGAAAGATCTCTTTTACTAAAGTGGTTTATTAAGGCTCTACCTAACCCCTCATGTTAGAAATGTCTCTCCCATGTTAAATGTAACTGTTTAGAGGTAAAAAGGATTAAACAATATGTGCATCATCAGAGTTAAGAGGTTCAGCAGGGGGTCATCAGGAAACCTCCAGTTAAAAGGGTTTGATGCAAGCTTGCTCAAAGGAAGATCTTGGCTGTTTTAAGCATTTCAGTGACTGAGGTTCCCTATAAAGTGGCTGGTATCAAGTCATTTTAAGCAGGTGAAGAAAACCTCTTAGAATTGTTCACTATGTTCACTTAATTATATGGTTTTCATCATAGGGTGTGACCTCATGGATAAGGGCCTGAATAGGGAGGCTGCCAGAGACCAAGCAGCGTGGATAGATATTAGGTGACCAAGGTCGACACATGCAAGCATGTTGGAGCCTTTATAAACGATACGATATGATACAAGTGACTTACACATGGTGGCACGGTGCACCCTGGGTGGAACAACTGCAGCATCCACTCAGGAGCCAAACTCTCATATTTCACTGCATCTCACAGTGGGAAGGACCCTGGTCTGATGCTGGTGAGGCACTGTCTGTAATATGGGGATGCCAGATCCCTACATGGTATGTACTGTGCTGCAGTTGTGAGACAACCCCAAAGAAGCAGCTGCTTATCTGTGCTTAATGGGTCTGCTAGGCATGACAGACCAAAGTAAAGCAACAGCAATAACTTACATATACAGTACTGAAGAACTGTATATAAATATGCATTAAATATTCTAGTACTGAGAATGACTGCATAAAAGAGTAAAGGCTACCATGTTTTCAAAAGAACAGCCAAGCATACCTAGACAACAGGGTACATGCAAGTAATGGAGCATGCAAGTTATGGAACCTTCAAGATATGCATGCAATCAACAACCCATTTTCTTCTGGGGTTCAAGTAAGCACAGAACATCATACAGTGAGTCTTCGATATCCAAAAAACTTTCATAATTCAAAATTGTGTATATCGGAACGATTTTCCTCATTGAAAAATACATGTAAATGGGGGGATGCATCCCAGGACCCCCTCAGACCCCCCACCTAATCTTTACCCACTCCCTATTAAGAAGTAAGCAATACCTGTATAGTATACAGTTGTGGAGAAGGAGATGGCCATATTCTTGTACATCTCCTTTTTCTTCGTCACAGTCCCAGTGGTGGAAACAGCAAGGCCTAAAGCACGCCCAATCTCCAAGACTCCCTGCCCCTCCTCATGGGGTCTTATTTCCAATTTCCTTTCCACCCAGTTGGTAAAGCAACCAACCAGAATACCTGATAATCCTGACCATAATGCCCATCTCTTGGATTTATTCTTGACAAATAATCCAGATCAGTACAGGATAGAGGTACTGTCACCACTTGGATCCTCTGACCACAATCTCATCAAAGCCTCATTTTAGTTAACCCTCCCACACCTCCCCGTTCTGAACATGTCAGGGTGACCTAATGGCACTTTGATAGGGCAGACTGGGATGGATTTAGAAATTATTTTGCTGACATTCCATGGCAGTCTTTCTTCTCTAGGTATCCCAGTTCTACCCAGTCCTACATTTGCGACTACTAGCTGGTATGGATTTATTCATACAAAGTCAACAGTTCTCTAAAAGATCGAACTCTCCAAAATAGTTTGATGGCAACTGTGCCAGAGCAACAGCCCAAAAGTCATTAGCATATAACTCTTAAAATCAAAAACATCTGAATCACTCTCCCAATTTAAAATTGCTAGAAATCATGCAAAAGCTGTATTAAATCTATCTAAATCAAACTTTCTTCAAAAGCAAGCATCAAAACTACTTAGCAACCCTAATGACAATAGAATATTCTGGTCAACTATTAATTCTTTCAATAATAACTTTAACAAGTCATCTTCCATTCCCCCACTAAAATCTTCAGATGGCAATATTACAAATGACCCGCGTGGGAAAGCAGATATCTTTGCTAGTACCTTTGTCAGAAACTCTACCACAGACGATACCAGCCAGAATGTCCCAGTACTAGAACTTGACTCTCCCGAAATTGCCCCACTTAAAATACAGACAAGATATGTAAAATCCATCCTAGACAATTTACCTACCAACAAAGCTCCAGGCCCAGATGGAATTCTGCCAATTGTTTTGAAAAAGTGTTCCCCTGAACTTGCCTCTGTTCTAGCTAAATTATTCAGACCGCATACGTACTTCTTTATTCCCAAATTCATGGAAAGAAGTCAATATCCACCCAATTCCGAAGAAAGGAAGTTCGTCTGACCCCTCCAATTACAGACCAATAGCTGTCACATCTTCTCTTGGTAAGGTATTTGAAACATTAAATAATAAGCACACTGTTAAACATCTTGAATCCAACAACTTAATTAGTGATAGACAATATGGTTTTCGCCACGAAAGATCCACCATTGACATACTCAATCTTCTAACTCATACCATCCATCAATCAATTGATCTTTTTGGAGAAACTCATGCGGTAGCCCTTGATATTTCTAAAGCTTTCAACAGAGTATGGCACCGTTCCCTGCTGTCCAAACTCCTTTGCTATGGACTAACGTCTTTTGTTCCTTTGATTTCTTCATATCTTACTGACAGGAAAATGAGAGTAAAAGTAGATGATGTATATTCCAATTTCCACTCAATTAACACCGGCGCGCCGCAGGGATCAGTTCTGGTGCCAACCCTATTTCTGGTTCATATTAGTGATCTCTTATCTGTCACCCACAATCCCATTCACTCATATGCAGATGACTCAACGCTACATAGTTCATTCACACTCAGACATCCATTTACAAAGTCTAATATCTCTACCTGTCAACTCAGTACAGACATCTCCATAAATCAAGATCTATCTACGATCAGTGAATGGGGACAAAACAACCTTGTCTCTTTTAATGCTAGTAAAACTAAATATAAACATTTTACTAATGGACAGATATTGCCAGATTTGTACATTACCTTCAGTGCTACTAATATTCCCATCTCCAAAAGTATTGAAATTCTTGGTGTCTCACTTAACAGTGCCCTCAGCTGGACCTCTCATGTCAGATCACTTGCTAAAACTGCCTCAAAGAAACTTGGATTATTGTACAGAGTCCGTAACTTCTTCGCCGATGAGCAGTTAGCTATAATTTATAAGAGTCATGTGCGCTCTCAGCTTGAATATTGCTCACCCTTGTGGAATGGTTGTGGAGAGGTTGCATTAAAACAACTAGACAAAATTTAGAACAAAGCTGTTAGAATCATTAACAACCCTGCCATTACAAATAAACTACCTCCCCTGCAAGAAAGAAGGAATGTTGCCTTCCTTGCATTATTTTACAGATATTTTTTTGGCAAATGCTCAGACGAAGTTGCGTCCATGGTGCCACCTCTCCATGCCTTCCCTCGTGCTACACGGGCATCTGGTAGCGCTCATGACTGGAATGTCATTCAGCCATATTACAGAACTTCTGCCTATCAGAATTCTTTCATTCCCTGAACTGCGTCTCTCTGGGACTCGCTTACCCAGAGTTGTTTCCCTCCAAATTTCAACCTACAGCTGTTCAAGTCTAACTGTTACAGATATTTTATGAACAGAGGACACCAGTAATCTGGTGAATGAATTATTTTTTTTTATTCATTTGTTTTTTCTTCCTCCATTCTGTTATTCAACAAAAAAAAAAAAAAAAAAAAAAAAAAAAAAATTAGAGTACAGTGCTGCTGCTTCTTTCCAGCAGGCTCCCCTGATGCTGGAGATGATGCAGGGCACTTGGGAGGCATGGCGAAACAATACGAAAAGGTGAAGGACTGTAAAACTATCCTCACATACAGCAATGCTGCAAGGAGAGGAGGAACATGGACTCAACTGAGAAGCGCGCAAAAATTTTACCAGAAAGGGGTTAGTTCGTTTTCTCTCGGCAAGTGAGCGCAGTTCTGTGCATCGCACCCATTTTGAATTTTTCATACAGTATTCCATTAACCCCTTCATAGCTGCCAGCCTTGAACAACACTTCACTATTTCAGTGTCAGCGACGTTGAGTTAGGGCGTCCTATAAAAAACTGTGAACAATTATGGGACAGGAACGAAGGTCACTGGTGTGTTTATACGACCCTACTCTACCATCCCAAGCAGTCAGGCGTTCTCTTCACTCCAGATGTATTCACTGATGTTTACATGCTTATGTTACATGTGCCCTAATTTTGAGTAAGTTTCTTTCAGCAATAGAACATAATTTACCACCTTCAAAATAGTCAGCATAATATAGAAGACAAACTAGAGGAATATGAACTGAATTGGTAAGGTCTTTAGGCTGTATGCTTAGACAAAAGATTATGGGTTTTACAATTTTATGAGACGATATGGAACAAAAAATGTTTGCCAATCAGAAAAAAAATTACTTTTTCGTCCCACATGTTCTCGTAGGTTAACATTCAGTTCTACATTCTTCATTCGGTATCGCTCTTCCCAATATATTTCGGACCGACTAAGCACAGTTATTTTTGCTCCTTAGAGTTAGTGTACATTCGCTGCTCATTCTTTTGTTCATTCTTATGTGTATGTGTGAAAGAGAGAGGACTGATACAAACAATAATGTATTCCATTACTGCTGTCATAGCTGCTGGCCCTGAACAACACCTTACTGTACCAGTGTCAGTGACACTGAGTTAGGGTGAGCTATAAAAAACTGCGAGGAATTATGGGAAGGAAACGAGGGTCACTGGTGCGTTTACATGATCCTAGTCTACCGCCTCAAGCAGTCAGGCGTTCACAGTTCACTTTGTCCCAGATGTTTTTGCCGATGTTTACATGCTGATGTAACATGCATCCTAATTTTATTAATTCTTACACGAATCATAGCAAATCACAGGATGGGTTTAGGGGGGAAAAAAAAAGCCAGGTGTGCCAGACGAGTCTTTTCACATATGTAAGAAAAAGAAATTGATTTTAGAACACTGAAAAAATGGTCCCAAGGCCGACCACGGGAGCACGCAAATATCTGAACCCACAGCCATTGAGGGGCTAAACATACGCTTTACTTGAAGCAGTAAAAGCAAATCAGTTCTTCCTGATACAGTAGTCTGTTATATTTTTCAGATTATTTCTGGGTTGGTAAATACAGTAAACGTTGCTTGTTAAATCTGTTTCCCTTCCGTTTTTAGCTGCTCTGGTGTGACAACTCCTGTTTATTTTGTTAACATAATGGCAGAAAGGACTGTTCTTCCCTTAGTGTTTAACTAAACCTGGCCTAACTGAACTTATCAGTACCCAATAATTTTTTAACCTAACCTAATCTCCAGTTGAGAAGTTGGGAAATGATATCCACCTTTGAGCTCGTTGAGTTTCTTCCACTGCGCTGGAAACAATCGTAGGGGAAAGTGATGATAATAACAGGGAGGAAATTTTTCAGCAAGAAAAAGTAATTTGCCAAATTGAAAGTTGTCAGAAAATTACAGAAGCAAGCTGGGGAATTATGAATTGAATTGGTAAGGTCTTTCTGCTGCTTCAAGTGTACAATGAAAGACACAAGTATCTTCCCAAAGTCTGACGAATATAGCGTGGAAAAACTGAACCATTTGAAACACACACTAGTAGAAACTGGGTTTTCATTTTATTTCACCTGGTGTAAATTTTCTTCAGACTGAACTGGGAAGATAGTTGTGTCTTTCATTGTACATTTTCCGGTAAATAAATCAATCTAACAGTACTTGTGTTTTGTTTCTGCCGGATTAATCGTGATTTCAGACTATCCAGGCACCTCTTCACACCATGTAGTCTGGATAATTGGGCTAGCTTCATATTTCCTTTCATATTGAGTATCGATTTTCGTATCATCGAGACCGATATTTTCGTACTGTGGAATCTGTCGTATATTCATCGTTTTCGTACCATCGAAAATTCGTACTTTGGACTTTCGTATTTCAAAGACTCACTGTATACATCTTTGATTACAGGCAAAAATAAAGAAATAAGTAAATAAAAAACAACACATATAGAAATACTGTATAAACTTTAAAAGTTTACAAGGTCTGAAACCCTGATGTTACTTTTCAGTGGCCCACATGAAAGTAAACAGCAGTGGGAGGCCCCAGATAGCTAAAAGATGACATCATGGCTTGGCATAATACAAAAGTTATACTCTTTTCTTATAAAAAAAAAAAAAAAAAAAAAAAAAAAAAAAAAATGTGATTTTGCTGGAACAATATTTTGACAGCCGCCTCCATGAATCTTGTGTGGATGTGGTGACACACGCATGTCAACAGTCAGCTGTCTAAACAAAGACGGCCCTCCAATGTTAACATGCGCAGGACCCACATCTTGGGTGTCCCCAGGCTCCTTTGTCTCACTTGCCCACTCACACGTGTCCTGCGTAAGTCATCATCTCCCTCGTGCACTTTGAGTTACCTAACCTTCTCACTTGCATAAGACTACTGAAGCGCTATTGCTAACACCAAGTAACAGTGCAAGTACGCTACAAATAGTGCTGTGTGTGATGGTATGTGAAGAGAGAACAATGAATGTGGAAAATAAGTGAAACTCTGAATTTGGAAACCATGTTTGGTGCTCCTGTGGAAAGCATGGTGTTACTGATGCTTGAAAAATTAGACACTGCTAAGCACCATAAGAAGGGGCAGGGACCAAGCAAGACTACTGATGTCCTAAAGCTGCCTCAGTCCACGGTCTCAACAGTCACAGAGAAATCAGATGCTATAATTACGGCATCGCAGAATATGCCTTCCCTGACAACATAATGTCTAACAAGAGCAAGGGAGCCTGAAGGATATACAGCATCTCCCGGTTCAGCGGGTCAATGACCTGAACCAAGCAAACCAACCTCTTCACCACTCCTTCATTTGCAGTAAGGCTCTAGATCTGTGGAAGGACCTTAAGGATAAGGAAAGTCTGGAGGCCAGGAAGGACTTCAATGCCAGCACAGGTTGACTTGAATGTTTCAAGGACCATGCAGGCATTAACATATGACTATGCCTGGCAAGGCTGCAAGCACAAACTACATGGCAGCTGAGGCCTTCCCTGCACTGATGAAGGCTATTATAGAGAAGGTGGGATACTCTCCTAAGCAGTTCTTAAACTTTGACAAAACAAGACTGTTTTGGATGCGCACTTCAAAGAAGACCTATATCAGCCAGGAAGACAGACGCACACCTGGGTTCTAGGCAGCAAAGACCTATATCAGCCAGGAAAAAAGACATGCACCTGGGTTCTAGGCAGCAAAGACCTATATCAGCCAGGAAGAAAGACATGCACCTGGGTTCTAGGCAGTAAAGGACCCCCTTCACCTCTGCCTTGGTGCCAATGCAGAGGGGGGAATGAAGCTCAAGCCACTTTTTGTGTACCACTGGGAGAACCTCCAAGCACTGGCAGAGTTCATAAAGGAGAACCTTGTGGTTACTTGGAGATGTAACCCCAGGGCCTGGCTGACCTACACACTCTGCCAGTCATACATGGCAGGGTACCTGTCCCCCCACCTGCACGACTATGCCAACAGGAGCAACCTTGCCAGCTGTTTCCTCCTGTTAGAGGACAATGCCCCAAGACACCCTGAGTGCATGGAGGACCAGGTGGATAACAACAATGTGGTGCACCTGCCCCACAACACCACATCACTACAGTCAACCCACGCTATTAGCAGGTTCACATGTTCGTGGATTTTTCTGGGAAATTATTTCAAGGTATTTCCTGCCTTTTCCACTGCATCAGCTGTTCTAGTGGTTCATAAGTGATTTTTTTGCAAGTTTTTGGTGAGAAATACTGTCCTACAGAGTTAATCTGTGCAGTTAACCTGTATAGGTATACAGTCATCCCTTAACCCCTTCCTTAACCCCTTCTTTACCGGAAACATGTTTTGATGTACGTCACTGGTAAACACCCATGAGACACCGGAACCACAACCGTGGTATGCTGGTACACCCTCTATAAAATGGCAGCATATGGGCATCAGGGTAGCCCGGTAAGGCTGTTTCTGAGGACCTCATGAAAGCAACAGCTCTGTGTTTTGACAACATAGACTGTGACGAGTCTATCTATCTATTGCCAGACACCCCAATCCCATATGGGGTGGCCACAAACAAATCGCCTCCACATCACCCTGTCCCCCGCCATTTTGCTGCCCTGCTCCCAACTCACACCCCCCTCTCTCATATACCTCTCCACTCCATCCCTCCATCTCATCCTTGGCCTTCCCCTCCCTCTCCCCCCCTCCACCTCACTCACATACATTCTCCTCATCAGTCTCTCACCCTCCATCCTCTCCATATGGCCAAACCACCTCAGTGTGTTCCTCCTAACGCTTCCTATCACATCCACATCCACACCATAACGCTCCTTTATATCCCCATTTGTCAGCCTGTCTCTCCATGTGACTCCACAGGCTCCTCTTAAATAACTCATTTCCACTGCTCTCACTCTTGACTTGTGTCCTTCCAACAACGTCCAAGCTTCACTTCACTGTGACAAAGTTCTGATGAATTCTGACATCATAAGATACGTCATGACTGGGTTGCTGTGGCACCAAGGACTTGCTCACTCATCTGTGATGTAATCTCTTTTAGACCAATCATTATTTTATTTATAATTTCTACTACAGATATCGTACTATATTTTCTGCTGACATACGGCAAAATTTACACCCCTTGGCCTGCCTGAGGGAGCCAGTTACCACACACTTGACCAAGAGAGAGGGTGTACAGGATATTTTTCTCTCATGGCGTCTCTGGCAGCTTCCGACAGTGACGAGTTTATTCCTCATGAGGGTACTTTAGTTGTATCAGATGATGATGCAGCAGTGTCTGATGTGTCAGTAGATGACTATGATCCTGAAAATGATAGCGAGGTTGATGTGCGTGAGGAGGAGGAGGAAATTAGTAACGAGCTTAGTGATGTCACACTCTCGGCAACAAGTGGGTCAAGGTTGCCATCACCATCACGTGTGTCCATACACTTCATGCACAGCTTACAAGGTAAATAAATAAGCCATCCATCTGCGCACGACATTTTTTTCAAGCAAGTTTGTACAGTAGTTATCTGGGTACTGTAACAGTACTTTAGTATAAGATATGTAAACTTATATAATGATATACAGTCTATCTATCTATTTATTGCCAGACGCCATAATCCCATAAAGGGTGGCCATTTGACACTGAGGTAGTTGTTTTACAGGGAGGGGCACCAACCCTCCACCAACCCACTTGTTGACATGTAGGGAGCACGTATGGTTTGGTTATATGGTTACCACCCAGCATTGTAAATGGTTTCTTGGCTTACAGGAAACCATTTGGCTTGTCACTCAATGTAAAGCCACCTGTAAAGGAAGGAAAAGCAATAAGAAGTGACAGGAAAGATAGGAGAAATAGGAAGAGAGGAGGGCAGGGACAGAAAAAGAATGATAAAAGCTAAGGAAGTAGGCAGCAATACATCAACTGAGTGGATGATGGTCGCCACCACCTACCACAATTATTTTATAATAATTTTTTTTCCATTACCAACATCATGCTTGGATTATGTGATCATCAGTATACAAACAAATCACAAGAAGTGAATACAGTCATCCCTTAACATTCGTGGGAGTTAGGTAACAGAGACACACGCGAATGTTAAAAATCCACAGATATCTGCAGCTCCTCCTTAAAAACACCTCTGGACCCCCCATTTCCTTATATAACTAAAGAAAAACCCTATGTGCATGTTTACAACCACTTTATTTAATACAAGAACACTAAACAACTACTTTATTTAGTACAAGAACACTAAAAGTTAAAAATAATGAATAGCGTACTCCTGCATGGCCTTTTCTGACTACTGTGCTCATCCCAGCTCCCTCCTTAAGGAAGAGTGTTACAGTATATTTCATTTACTGGATAATGCCATTACTGTACTAAAACAGCTGCAAACTGTGCCTGGGATAATGTTACAGTGTCAGCAGAGTTCAATGAGATAATTTTTTTTTTCTGTAGCCATCTGCGGACATGCAAAACTGTGAATGTTCAAACCGCGAATGTTTAGGGATGACTGTAGTTTGGATGTGGCAAAAAAACATACACTACCCCTCACACTAGGGGAGGGGGAGATGTCAGGTCGGTCTGGGGGGTAAACGTAGTCTTACACAGGGGGAAGGGGTGGGGAAAGAAGGGGTTAACATCCACGGTTTTAACATTCACGGTTTTGAATATCCGCAGATGGCTACAGAAAACAAAAATCTCATTGAACTCTGCTGACACTGTAACATTATCCCAGGCACAGTTTGTGGCTGTCTTAGTACAGTAATGGCATTATCCAGTGAATGAAATACAGTAACCTCTCAGATAACGCAAGGGTTAGGTTCCTGGAGAGGTTGTGTTAGTTAAAAACGCGTTATTTAAACATAATTTTCCCATAAGAAACAATGGTAATATTGGAGGTTACATTTAAGCAACGTTGGGTCTGGTTAGTACTTGGATGGGTGACTGCCTGGGAACACCAGATGCTGTTGGCATCCCTACGTGTCAAGTGGGGTTGGTGGAGGATTAGTGCCCCTCCCTGTAAAACAATTAACTCTAAGCCCTTGGCCACCCCGTCTGAGATACATGGCGTCTGGCAATGAATGAATGAATGAAACATTCCTGGACTCTGGGAAAGTCTACCCATTTGGGGAGTTATGCTATTCTAAACTTAAAAGCAACAATATTAATGTGAAAGGAAATCCACGTAAAAAACAAAAACAGTATATTTGGGGAGAAATAAACAACATTTGAGCCCTTATTGGGACGAAGCATTGTTTACTTCTCCCCAAATACATACTGTTTTTGTTTTTTACGTGGATTTTCTTTCAATTCTGCTTCATTCACGGCATTGTGAAAGTTCCTCAACATTATTAATGCCTTAGTAGGTCATAAAAATACTACAGTAAAAGCAACATTTTCATTACAGTCAGTAGGTCACAAACAATAACAACACACAGCCTCACTTCATCTATGGATCACTCGTCGTCTGCTGCTGTCCCTCCTCACCCCACTCCTCCACCTACCGCCGCTCCCCACACTAAATTTGTTGTCCCTACTCGCTCTGCTCTCCTTCCTCTTCCTCTTCCTCTGACTCCCGTGCTACTGGTGTTGAAGATAACTCCCTTAAGTTTTCTGTCTTCTTCATAAAGAACTGCTCTATCTTGGTCTGAGTGGTTTTCTTCTTTCTGTTCTGCAGCATCAAGTTGTAAAAATTTAGATCTGCCATCACTTTCCTGGCCGAATTTTGTCCGAAAATGAGCCAAATTGCTCAAAATGGGGCCAAACTTCATTTTCGAATATTAATAGTTCGAATAAAACCAGTTTAAGCAACAGACAAATAAAAAATTGTATTTATGCATAAACTGCCACACACAGTCTATCAGTTCGGGACTGTCCAAGGCTCACGGCTAATATGAAACCATCACATACAGTACGTGTAAAGTCCCATTAAACTGAGAAACCCTTGTTAGTTAAACATATCTCCTTAAATATTTGCTCGTGTTAAAACAAAAACGCGTTTTTTAAACTCGCGTTAGTTGAGAGGTTAGGGTACTGTATACTGTAACACTCTTCCTTTTGGAGGGAGCTGGGATGAGCACAGTTGTCAGAAGAGGCCATGCAGGAGTGCACTATTCATTATTTTTAACTTTTAGTGTTCTTGTTTTAAATAAAGTGGTTGTAAACATGCACATAGGGCTTTTCTTTAGTTATATAAGGAAATGGCGGGTCCAGCTCCAGTAACTGACTTTGGGGTATCTTGTACTAAGAAAAAATGGAGCAACAGTGATGCCTGCCAAAAGGAAATGAATAAGTTACTGGTTTGCTTCATTGCCGGCTCTCTCCAACCTCTTTCAAGAGTTGAGGATCCTAACTTTCAAGCCCTTCTAAACAAGGCCCAGCCCTGCTACAATATCCCAAGCCGCAAGGAGCTCAGCAGCAAGCTTCTTCCCTCTCAAACTCAAAAAATACAAGAACATCTCAATGATATAGATAGAGATAGAGAGATCTCAATGACAAATTTCATTCTGTTGGGTATCTTTGTGTTACAGTTGATCTTTGGACAAACAGACAGATGCATTCGTACACTGGGATCACATGTCATTTCATTGAAAACTTCCAGCTCCAGTCAACAATGTTAGCTTGCAGGAGATTCAAAGGGTCCCACACTGCAGAAAAGATTCATGCCACATTCACTGAAATCATCACTAGCTTTAACCTAGAAAAGAAGATTCTGACAATTGTACCGACAGTGCCAGCAATATGCTTAAAGCATTTGTGACACTTCCCGGTATGGACGATGCAGACACTAATCAAGACAGTGAAAGTGAAGAGGAAGATGATGCCTTTGACATTCCTGATAACAATGAGAAGTTCCTGGAGCTCTTGCCTGCGCATGTCAGATGTTTTGTTCATAATTTACAAAATACTGTGAAAGATGGGCTCGAGGAAGCAGGACCTGTATCAGGAGTCACTAGAATAGCCTCACGTTTAGTATCACACATTTGTCATTCTGCACTGGCATCTGACATTCTTGAAGATGAATGCACACCTCAGGCCAAAAATGCAACCCGATGAAACAGCAGTAACATGATGCTTCGCTCCCTTCTGAAGATTGATCCAGTCAAGCTTGATCAGTTAGATTGTCCAGTAAAGCTAACCAAATATGAACTTAATCTCATCAAGGAAATAACAGACATCTTAACACCATTTGGAGTAGCAACTCTATAGTGTCAGGGAGAGAATGTTGAAACGTCAAGCAAAGTAATTCCATGTATTTGTGGACTGAAAGCCGAGCTTGAACAACTATCACAGACATACATGTCAAAGACGATTACTACTCTCAAAAGCTCAATCAAGAGAAGGTTGAAAATCTATGATGACATGGAGATGTTTCAGCTGGCTTCACTCCTAGATCCAGGCTTTAAGGTGGACTGGTGCTCACCAGAAGAAGTCAAGGTCATGAAATCTCTACTGAGGTCTAAAGTAGATGAAATTATGCCTAATGATGAGAAGGGTTCCCTTCAGGAAAATAAGGACGCCCCACCAAAGAAGAAGCGCAAGCTGTTCAGATTTATGATACCATCAGCATCAACGAGCTCTTTCCTATCTACATCAACTTCATCACAAGTAGAATCCTACCTGAGTCAGCCAACAACAGATGATGACAGTGATCCCCTTCTCTTCTGGCAACAGAACCAGTCAACAGTACGGTACCTGAACTAACAATACTGGCTCTCCAATATCTGTGTACCGGTATCCCGCATCATCAGCTCCAGTTGAGAGATTTTGCTCTATTGCTGGGAAAGTCTTTCATCCTGAGCGATGCAGAATGACAGATGTTTGCTTTGAGGAGTTGATGTTTATCAAGCGCAACCAATGTGTAACTGAGAAGTAATGTACCGTAGCTTACATCAAATCTAACCCACAAGAAATCCAGTGTATAATCATACTTTTCAGTTCTATATTTATCTTGCACAGAGCAATTCTTTGTTTTCATTTTTGTTGTGCCCAACAAATTACAATACTTACGGAAGACTTGAGCGACCATGATTTGAAATGAATTTATAGAAGTAACTCACTTGATGTAGTGCTGCCTACTGCTTCCTTAGCCTTTATCATTCGTTTTCTGTGCCTGCCCTCCTCTCTTCCTATTTCTCCCATCTTTCCTGTCACTTCTTATTGCTTTTCTTTCCTTTACAGGTGGCTTTACATTGAGTGACAAGCCAAATAGTTTCCTGTATGCCAAGAAACCATTTACAATGCTGGGTGGTAACCATATAACCAAACCATACGTGCTGCCTACGTGTCAACAAGTGGGTTGGTGGAGGGTAAGTGCCCCTCCTTGTAAAACAAATAACTCAAAGTCAAATGGCCACCCCTTATGGGATTATGGCGTCTGGCAATAGATAGATAGATAGAATACATTATAGCAAAAACCAATAAAACCCCTTACACAAAATGTAAGTTTTTAATACCATAAGTTACTGATTTAAACGGTTATTATTGTACTCAAATATGGAACAGTGCACCTATCTATCTATCTATCTATCTATAGCCCGACGCCCTAATCCCGCAAAGGGTGGCCGCAGACAAAACGCCTCTAAGTCACTCTGTCACCCACCATTTGACTCCCCTCCCCCCAACTCACCCCCCCCCTCATATACCTCTCAACTCCATCCCTCCACCTCATCCTCGGTCTACCCCTCCCTCTCCCTCCCTCCACCTCACCTACATACACCCTCTTAGTCAGTCTTTCATTCTCCATTCTCTTCACATGTCCAAACCACCTCAGTGTATTTCTCCTAATCTTTTCAACCACATCCACATCTACCCCACAACGTTCCTTCACTTCTTCATTCGTCAACCTGTCCCTCCACGTCACTCCACATGCTCCTCTCAAGTAACTCATTTCCACTGCTCTCACTCTTGACTTGTTCCCCTCTTGCAAGGTCCACGCCTCGCTTCCATACGTAATTTGCTAACTATTTAGACATTGTCCTTAATCATTGCTAATTATTATTTTTCTATAATTAATCACAGTGAAATGTGATTATAATCATAATCTAATCATAATCACGTACAAATAGACAAAATCTAATCATAACCAAAAATACAAAACTAAAGTAATCATAATCAAATCATAATCAGAAAAACAAAAGACAAGTAATCATAATTTAATCACAGTCAAAAAATATTCCAGACGATATATAATCAAAATCAAATCATAATCATTTTTTATAATCCTGCCCATATCTGGTTTTAGTCTGCCGCAGAATTAAGAGATTCTGATCTGCTTTTTTGGTACTGTATTTTAGAGACACTTTTCTTCTATGGCATAGTTGTCACAAATGTCAGGTTTTTTTATTTTACTCTTGAAGGACAGATTAGGTTATCTTCTTGAACAAAAATAGTTTATGAGAAACATGCCACAAACATGCCTTACAATTGTCTAAAATACCAAAAAAATGGATGAAAATCTGGTAGTTCTGTGGCTGGCTGAAACTATAATTTTACCACAGCTTGTTTCAGGCCATTGTGTCAGGTGAACTACCACAGCTATGACTTACACTCACAACCTTTCCCATAATTATCTTGTACAGTTACACTATACACCGGGCCATTACAGCATCAAATGTGTCAAGTCGGTCAATTAGCCCTTAGTAAATTACCTACAAACACTTCACACAGACTTGAAACATCTCACTAACTGTAAATATACTGATAATCCTAATGTTTGCTACAAGGGGGCTTTAAACACAACAAAAATATACCTAGTGAGTTGTCAGTGAAGGTACCGGGACCTGGGCTGCTCAAAACACACTAACCATCCACTACTCTCATTATAAATTTCTCCTATTTACCCTCCTAAACATAAAATAACTACATACACACCCGCTCACGTGTATACTCACCTTACAAGTTTGATTCTGTTAGTGTATAAGTGTCAACAAGATTCCTATGCAGTCTACTCTTGTTTATATTTTGGTGAACAGCTGTGTGAAGGCAACAGATGACGGTCGCCATCCGCATAAAAAGTACGGTACGGTAAATTGATTGAGAGTAGGGCACTGTAGCCTGAAAAGGAGTAGGCCTATAGCAGAGTTGATTAAAAAAAGTGAGGTAGAGTAGATTGGAAAAGAGTACGGTAGATTATATTGGCAACCGCAAAAGGAGTAAGTTAAGGTAAAGTAGACTGATAGCCGCTAAAGGAGTGTTCCCGACTCTTGCAATGAGCTACGTACTCTACCGTACTCCTTTGGCGACTACCGATCTAAACTACTCCTCTTGCAGCGGCCAGAGTATTCTAACCTTTTGTGACTGTCATCCTACTCTGCCATACTCCTTTTGGCGCTGTCAGTCTCCTCTACCGTACTCCTTTTGTGGCTGTCAATCTATCATACTCCTTTGGCGCTGTCTGTCTACACGATTCCTTTTGTGGCTGTTGATCGACGCCACCGTAGATCGATAGTCCCCGAAGTAGGGTAGACCAACAGCCTTAAAAACGGCAGAGTTGATAGAGAGCAGTAAAAGCTGGTAGATTTTTGAGTGAACGAATCCTGTAAATCCCTAAAAATGAAGACCGCTGTTCCAGGATGAGAAGGTGCTATGTATCAAAACTAATCGAAATGTTTGTTACACACACACACACACACACACACACACACACACACACACACACACACACACACCGCTCGCTGGTGCAGTGGTAACGTTCTCGCTTGCCATCTGGTAGATGGGAGTTCGCGCCTCGCTCAGGTTGCGAAAAGTTTCACTGACGAAGTGGGTGGTTACTGTCCCCCTTGAGCAAGGGGACGGGTGTGTGCGTGTGTGAAGGTCACAGCCTTGCCCTTAGATCGGACTATATGAGCTCTCAGCTCCCTTCCGGGAGGGTAAAAGCTGACGATCACGACCATCAAGTGATCCTGACCGACCCGGTGAATTACACACACACAAGGGCCGAAATTTGACTATGCTGTGTGGACTTGAACTTTTACAATGCCCTCATTAATAATAGTTTTTGTCATGGGCTGATCCTCAACCCATCCACCAAGCTTGGGTAAAATCCGATAAAAACTGCGTAAGTTATTTTCTGGCCGGAACTATTCTCACAGAGGAACCCCCAAAGAGAATAGTTCCTATCATGAGATAACTCAGTTTTTATCCGATTTTAACCGAACTAGGTGGAAGGATTGAGTGACAGCCTAGAAAGAAACGTACTTTTTATTATTATTATTATTATTATTTTTTAAGAAAGTAAATAAAAAGCAAAGGTTTGAGGGCTAGGTGAAAGTTTGAGAGAGAGAGAGAGAGAGAGAGAGAGAGAGAGAACATTAACTTGAGTTCATTACAGATAAACCTGGGGCAAGGCTGGAGGATAAGACTGAAGTAAAGTGACTGGCTCTTGAGGACAAATACTCAGAGGTCAAGGTCACAGGTCAAGGCCAAAGTCGGTGTGTGTGAGGGGTTATTAAAATAAATCTGTTCTGATAAGATTTTAGCCAAATTTGGTGGATGGATGACGATGTAAGATTTGCAAGGTGACGTTCATTACCAGATCAGCAGTCACTACTACTACTACTACTACCATCATCATTATTATCATTATTATTATTATTAATATGGTGGTAGGTGGTGGCCACCATCATCCACTCACTTGATGTAGTGTTGCCTTCTTCTTTCTTCACCTTCATCATTCTTTTTCTGTGTCTGTCCTCTCTTCCTATTTCTCCCATCTTTCCTGTCACTTTTTATTACTCTTCTTTCCTTTTCAGGTGGCTTTACATTGACAAGCCTAATGGTTTCCTGTAAGCCAGGAAACCATTACAGGAAACCATTTACAACGCTGGGTGGTAACCATATAACCAACACATACGTGTTCCCAACGTGTCAACAAGTGGGTTGGCGGAGGGTTAGTGCCCCTGCCCGCAAAACCACTAACTTAAAGTCAATCGGCCACCCCTTACGGGATTATGGCGTCTGGCTATAGATAGATAGATTGATTGATCATCATTATAATTATTATTATTATTATTATTATTATTATTATTAAATTATTATTATTTACCACACTCACTGGGCTGCAATTCTAGACCAAACCAGTGTGGTAGCCAGTGGTCGGGTGTGGTGGGGCGGGACAGGATATTATTATTATTATTATTATTATTATAATTATTATTATTTACCACACTCACTGGGCTGCAATTCTAGACCAAACCAGTGTGGTAGCCAGTGGTCGGGTGTGGTGGGGCGGGACAGGATATTATTATTATTATTATTATTATTATTATTTACCACACTCACTGGGCTGCAATTCTAGACCAAACCAGTGTGGTAGCCAGTGGTCGGGTGTGGTGGGGCGGGACAGGATATTATTATTATTATTATTATTTACCACACTCACTGGGCTGCAGTTCTAGACCAAACCAGTGTGGTAGCCAGTGGTCGGGTGTGGTGGGGCGGGACAGGATATTATTATTATTATTATTATTATTATTATTATTATTATTATTTACCACACTCACTGGGCTGCAATTCTAGACCAAACCAGTGTGGTAGCCAGTGGTCGGGTGTGGTGGGGCGGGACAGGAGGGCTGCAAGGAGATGCCAGGGTGTGCAGATATTGCCCCACCATTACACTGATGAGCTGGCCTTCAGGCACGCTGATGAATACACGCTGCTCACTCTGCCCCTCCAACCCAACAAGCACGAGGACGAGGAGGACATGGAGGAGGAGGGAAAAGAGAAAGAAAGAGGAGAAGGAGAGAGAGAGTTAGAGGGAGAAGTAGGAGGAGGAAGAGGAAAAAGGAGGAGGAGGAGGAGGATGGGGAGGAGGAAGGCAAGGAGAAAGAAGGTGATGGGGAAGAGGGAAAAGAGAAGGAAGGACAACTGGAGAGAAAGAGAAAGAAGGAGGAGGGAGAGAGAAAAAGTAGGAGGGAAAAGTTGGAGAAGGAAGAGGGAAAGGAGGAGGAGGAGGAAAGGAGAAAGAAGGAGGAGGGGAAGGGAAAAGAAAAAGAAGGAGGAGGAGGGGAGGGAAAAGAGGAATAATTAGAAGGAGGAGGGACAAGAGAAACAAGAAGGAGCAGGACGGAAAGAGAAGGAGGAAGAAAAAGAGAAAGAGAGAGAAGGAGGAGGGAAAAGAGAAAGAAGGAGGAGGAGGAAGGAAGAGAAGAAGAGAGAAAGAGGAGGGAAGGGAGAAAGAAGGTGAAAGGGAGGAAGAAGGAAGGTTTATGGTAAAGCTTTTTGTCAGTGCTTGTGGTGTCCTGCAGTCAGTAGTCTCTCTCTCTCTCTCTCTCTCTCTCTCTCTCTCTTTCTCTCTCGCTAGCTAGACATCCTATCCCGTAAGAAATGGCCACAAATAAATCGCCTCCATGTCGCCCTGTCCCCCGCTATTTCACTGCCCTTCCTCCAGCTCACCCCCCCCCCTCTCTCATATACTTTTCCACTCCATCTCTCCATCTCGTCCACGGCCTCCCCCCCCTCTCTCCCCCCTCCATCTCACTCGCATACACTCTCCTTGTTAGTCTCTCGCTCTCCATCCTCTCCACAGGGCCAAACCACGTCAATGTGTTTCTCATTACGCTTTCTATCACATCCACATCCACACAACGCTCCTTCACGTCCTCGTTTGTCAGTGTCTCTCAATATACAGTATACTGTGTATATATATATATATATATATATATATATATATATATATATATATATATATATATATATATATATATATATATATTGTTACGGAACAGAGAAAGATAATGTACACTTTAAGTGAGAATACTAAAAATCACTACTGTCCCGTAAAGTTCCAGGTTCAAAACAAAAGAGTTAGGTAAAATTACAAGTTAAAGTTTAATGCTCAAACTAACAACAAAACATTCAGGACTCATAAGGATAATGTAATGGCAAAAACAGGTTAAATATATGGTTAACTGCAATAGCCTCTATTAACACGAAATTAGCAAGAGTAAATTTATCTAAGTCAGCCCTGAAAAATGAGAATACACTGGGTAACGCTCAGTTAATGCAAGATAAATTATTACAGATACAAACTATTATTAACAATTGGCTGACATAAAACCTTACATTAATCACAAAAACCTTACTAGGCCTAAGAATTAACTCCTTACGCTACACAGCACAAGAAAAAATGCAACAACACTCATACTCAAATTACACAGCTGCTAGATGGTTGGAGACTTCCTGAGCACTCACAATAATAATAACTGTACAGGGGAGGACAGAGATGTGAACAAAATGAGGAGTAGATCTAAGTGGCAATTAATGCAGAGACTGAGCTCATTATATAGGGGCCGGCAGAGCTTGATACAACTTGTAAGAAGGACGCGCAAATGAAGCCAGAGGGGACAAAGAGTTGACAATCCTGCTCTGAACAACAGAAAGAACGACTTACTCTACTATAAGGGAGGACGGGGGGAGTGAGATAGAACACGCTCGCGATCAAACATGCGGCATACTGTACGTTAGAATTACACAAAGGATGATGAAATCATAGGCTATGTAACACCCCCCCACAAAGAAAAAGAAATTTACAAAGGAAATTTCTTATTACTCTAAAACAATCTGTCTAAAGTCTAGATAAGCAATCTGCAATAACATTTTCTTTCCCCTTGACATGTTGTATGTCTAATGAATACTCCTGAAGAAGTAGACTCCATCTTGTCAATCTCTGATTTTTATCTTTAAACTTACTAAGGAATTTCAGTGGGTTATGATCGGTATAAGTGACTATGGGGTCAAAACCAGAACACAAATAAAATGAAAAATGCTGTAAACCCAAAATCAAGGCCAAAAGTTCTTTCTCAATAGTTGAGTAGTTCTTTTGAGGTGGAGTGAACTTCTTACTGTAATAAGATACAAGGTGTTCAATACCCTGATCATCCTCTTGCAGCAAAACAGCCCCAGCTCCTGTATCACTTGCATCAACAGCCATCTTAAAAGGCTTAGCAAAATTTGGAGTAGTGAACACTGGCTGACTTAATAGGATAGCTTTAAGTTTGTTGAAAGAGGATTCACAGTTATCGGTCCAGACAAATTTAACTCCCTTTTTCAGTAGGTCTGTAAGTGGTGATACAAGAATTGAAAAGTTAAGAACAAATCTCCTGTAATAACCTACCATTCCCAAAAATCTTTGTAGCTCTTTCCTACTTTTAGGTCTGGGAAGATCACTTATAACCTGAACCTTAGCTCCTGGTGGTGCAACATGTCCATCACCAATTACGTACCCAAGGTACTGAACTTTAGCTTGACCAAACTCACACTTTGATAAATTAGCTACAAGATTAGCCTGAACCAAACGCTCAAGAAATTTACTGACATGGCATAGGTGATCTTTCCAGTTGTCACTGAAGATTAATACATCATCAATATAAACAACACACCCTGCCAAACCCTCTGTTACAACATTCATGAGCTTCTGAAATGTGGCTGGTGCATTCTTCATACCATATGGCATTACAGAACATGCAAAACTCTTTCCTAGTGTTACAAAACATGAGATCTCCCTAGCACGTTCAGTCATAGGTACTTGCCAGTATCCCTTTAACAAATCAAACTTACTTATGTACCTAGCCTTTCCAATCTTGTCTATGCAATCTTCCACACGAGGGAGAGGGTAAGTGTCTGTTTTGGTTATCTGATTAACACGTCTGTAGTCAATGCAAAGCCGCTGTGACCCCCCTGGCTTAGGGACCAGAGTGACAGGAGAACTCCACTCGCTCTGACAGGGCTCAATCATCTTGTGGTCCAACAGGTAGCCAAGCTCCTTCTGGATGAGAGGAACTTTCACTGGGTTCACACGGTAAGGAGGCAATTTAATTGGCTTTGCTTCTCCAACATCGACATCATGCATCAGCACAGTGGTTCTTCCTGGAGTGGCACAGAACACTTGCGGGTACTCCTGCAGTAATGCCGAAAACTCATGCCTTTCCTCGGGAGGTAGATGAGAAAGCTTAGTCTGGAGATCATTCATGATATCAGGATTCTTCCCCAAACTATCACTCAGGCTCATGCTGCATGGGAGAACTTCACTTGCAGACTCGGGTGGAACAGCTACAGTGCAGACTGGGTTATTTTCGTCCCGCCTATGATATAACTTTAGCATGTTGATGTGACAAAGTTGCTTGTTCTTTCTACGATCTGGTGTGGCGATGACATAGTTGACATCACTGAGTTTCTTCTCCACGAAATAAGGACCACTAAACTTGGCTTGAAGAGGTTGCCCATGCACCGGTAGCAGAATCAAAACCTGATCTCCTGGCTGAAAGTGGCGTAACCTGGACTTCTTATCATACCAAGTCTTCATCTTCTCCTGAGCAGCTCCTAAATTCTCTCTCGCCAGCTGTAAAGCAGTGGACAGCCAATCTTTGAACTTCATCACATACTCCAGCAGGTTGACGTCATCTTCCTCCGACAGCCAGCATTCCTTGAGTAGCTTAAGGGGTCCTCTTACTTCATGGCCAAACAGTAGTTCAAAAGGTGAGAAGCCCAGTGATTCATTTGGAGATTCTCTTGCAGCAAACACAACGAATGGAAGACCTTTATCCCAGTCTTTCTGATGTTCCAAACAGTATTTCTTGAGCATCGATTTGAGTGTTTGATGATATCTCTCCAACGCTCCTTGAGTCTGGGGATGGTAAGCTGAAGACGTGATCTGGGTGATCACCAACTCTTTCAGAGACTGCTTGAAAACATTTGACATGAAATTACTTCCCCGGTCTGACTGTACCTCCTTGGGCAGATCAAACTTGGTGAAGAACCCTAGCATTTCCTTAACCACGCTCTTTGCTGAGATATTTCTAAGTGGAATGGCTTCATGATAACGAGTAGCCATATCAATCAGGGTCAACACATAAGAAAATCCTGAAGAAGTCTTAGGAAGAGGGCCCACAATATCCACCAACACACGGGTGAATGGCGCCTCAAAAGGCGGAATGGGAACTAGAGGTGCAACCTTTTCGGTCTGATTAAACTTCCCCACAACTTGACAGGTGTGACAAGACTTACAATACCAGGAAACATCCCTGAAGATACCTGGCCAGTAGAAGTGTTTCAAAATGCGTGCCACAGTCTTCCTCACTCCAAGGTGTCCTGCCAAACTGGAATCATGAGCCACTCTAATGATATCCTGCCTACAAACACGAGGGATGACAACTTGATGTACAACCTCCCATTCACAGTCGGCTGATGCTGTTGGGGGTCTCCACTTCCTCATAAGTACTCCTGACTTTATATAATAACAAGTAGAAGCACCAGCTGACTCTTCCTCACTGCAAACAGAGTTAGCTAGACCTTTCAACTCAGGGTCAGCAACCTGCAACTCAACCAACTCTTGACGAGACAAATAACACTACGGGGTACTGCCTCATCTGGTGAGTGGTCCAAATTAGCAAGAAAAGTGTCAGCTAGGATAACATCATCATCATCATTATCCTCTAAGTCACCAGTAACTTTAGACTTAGCCCTAGTGACAGCACATGCAGGGAACACATCAGGGACATCACAATCCTGGGACGCAGCCACTGGCTCACTAGACAACTGAGGAGCTGGACACACTTGACTCTCACCAATATCATTTCCAAGTAAGAAAGTTACACCTGACATTGGGAGTGTCTCAACCAACCCAACCATAACGGAACCATTAACAAAACCAGACTCTAAATTCACTCTGCACAGAGGGACAGAGAAGTAATTATTCCCTACACCTTGTAAGATTACAGTTTCATCAGAGGAATTAACATTAGAGCCTAGAACACTGGTCAGCATAAGGGATTGGCAAGCACCTGTATCACGATATATTTTAACTGATTTCCTGTCATTACTGTCCAGAGGACTGACAAAACCATCAGACAGGAAATTAGCACATGAACTCTTGAGAGTGTCACCCACGTTACTGCTCAAAAGAGGAGCTTCATCATGAGGATTTAATTTACCCCTCAAAGCAGGTTCAGTTAACTCAGTTAAAGAATTCTGGGAACTCTCAAGGGTGGACACTAGACCAATTGACTGAATATTTAAAGACTCCTTTTTGTTCACATCACGCTGTCTCCTGAAACATTTCTCCGAAGTATGACCAAGCTTACTACAATAAGTACATTTACTTTTCTGAAATCTAGAGGTGAAGCTGGTATTTACTTCCTGAGAAACATCATCTTTATTCTCTTTCCTGTTACCTGTACTCTGAGTAGAGGCAACGTACTTACTCTCAGCTCTCCTCTTTTCTCTAGAATATCTCTTGTGAGTGAGAACATATTCATCAGCTAAAACTGCGGCATCAGACAAATTATCTATTCTTCTCTCATCAAGATATAGGGTTACATCTTTACTAATACACCTTTTGAAGTCCTCCAGCAAAATCATCTGCTTAAATTTACCAAAATCAGAATCCACATTCTTAGAATTTAACCACTGCTCTAACAGATCTTCTTTGATTTTTGCATACTCAACATGGGATTGCTTATCTTGTTTATAAGTTGTCCTAAATTTTACTCTATAGGCTTCAGGAACAAGCTCATAGGCCTTAAGAATCAAACTCTTAACTACATCATAATTATCAGATTGATCCTGAGGCAAAGATGCATAAGTTACTTGAGCTTTACCGGTAAGAACAGTCTGAAGGAGTACTGGCCAATACTTTTTGGGCCAATTAAAACCTGTAGCTACCCTCTCAAACAACTGAAAATACTTTGTTAAATCAGATTCATTAAAAGGAGGGACAAGTTTAACATTTTTAGCCACATCAAAATCATCAGAGTTAGATGATCCAGTTCCACCTTGTTTCATGTGATACTCATGGTCTGCCTGAATCCTAGCAAGTTCAACTTGTGCCTGAAACTCAGCCTCCTTAGCACGAGCCTGAAACTCAGCCTCCTTAGCATTTGCCTGAAATTCAGCCTCCTTAGCACGAGCCTCCTGCAGGGCTAGCTGTAACTTAGCTAATTCAATCTGCGTTTGCTCATTTCGAGGAGTTACATTAAACAAGCTTTCATTAATCATGTCAACAATTTGATCTTTAGAATGATGAGAGCGAACAGCAATTCCCAATTGTTGAGCAACAAGCTTAAGTTCATTCTTTGTTCTGTTTTCTACATCACACACTGTTTGCACATTTGACAAAAAATCTTTGGCTTCATCAAGCGTAGTAATAGTAGACATCATGAATAAATCACAGTCACAAAATATCAAGCAATATCCTTATGATAATATCCTGAATATCCTGATAAGAGGTTGCCAAATTTATGTTACGGAACAGAGAAAAATAATGTACACTTTAAGTGAGAATACTAAAAATCACTACTGTCCCGTAAAGTTCCAGGTTCAAAACAAAAGAGTTAGGTAAAATTACAAGTTAAAGTTTAATGCTCAAACTAACAACAAAACATTCAGGACTCATAAGGATAATGTAATGGCAAAAACAGGTTAAATATATTGTTAACTACAATAGCCTCTATTAACACGAAATTAGCAAGAGTAAATTTATCTAAGTCAGTGCTGAAAAATGAGAATACCAGATAAGACTCAGTGAATGCAAGATACAAACTACTATTAACAATTGGCTGACATAAAACCTTACATTAATCACAAAAACCTTACTAGGCCTAAGAATTAACTCCTTACGCTACACAGCACAAGAAAAAATGCAACAACACTCATACTCAAATTACACAGCTGCTAGATGGTTGGAGACTTCCTGAGCACTCACAATAATAATAACTGTACAGGGGAGGACAGAGATGTGAACAAAATGAGGAGTAGATCTAAGTGGCAATTAATGCAGAGACTGAGCTCATTATATAGGGGCCGGCAGAGCTTGATACAACTTGTAAGAAGGACGCGCAAATGAAGCCAGAGGGGACAAAGAGTTGACAATCCTGCTCTGAACAACAGAAAGAACGACTTACTCTACTATAAGGGAGGACGGGGGGAGTGAGGTAGAACACGCTCGCGATCAAACATGCAGCATACTGTACGTTAGAATTACACAAAGGATGATGAAATCATAGGCTATGTAACAATATATATATATATATATATATATATATATATATATATATATATATATATATATATAATATATATATATATATATATATATACCAGCAAACAAGTGACGATTTATGCGATATCGAGTGATAATAATTAGCAAGGACAATATTAGACTTATAATAACAGGGCGGCCCATATATCACAATGTGTCGTGTGTGTGGCAGAAGGATACGTGCCAGAAGATGACCCAGACTTTATTGGTTGATTGTACACCTCATTCATTCTCTCTCGCTCTCTCTCTCTCTCTCTCTCTCTCTCTCTCTCTCTCTCTCACACACACACACACACACACACACACACAGGTTGCGAAAAGTTTCACTGACGAAGTGGGTGGTTACTGTCCCCCTGGAGCAAGGGGACGGGTGTGTGGGTGTGTGAAGGTCACAGCCTTGCCCTTAGATCGGACTATATGAGCTCTCAGCTCCCTTCCGGGAGGGCAAAATGCTGACGATCACGACCATCAAGTGATCCTGACCGACCCGGTGAATTACCCGGTAAAATTACACACAAATATACATACATATAACACATCTATCAGCAGATGAAGATTCCAAGCCTCTCACAGGTTAGGAATAGTGGCTGGTTGATGGAAGTGAGAGAGAGAGAGAGAGAGAGAGAGAGAGAGAGAGAGAGAGTGTGTGTGTTACCGAGTCACTGTGTCAATTTTGCCGTCCCCCCCCCCCACCGTTATTCTGGTATGCATTATAGTCTCTTTCTACATCCTTTTCACAGCACTTCTTCGTGACTGGCATCATATTCTAGTGTTAATGTACTGATAGAGTTATTTCAGGATGAAGATATGGCAATTTTAGGTCAAGTGACTGGAGAAAGAGCCCAGTCGTAACGTTGGAAGCCCCAGTTGGAAGCCCCAGTTGGAAGCCCCAGTTGGAAGCCCCAGTTGGAAGCCCCCAGCTGGAAGCCCCAGTTGGAAGCCCCAGTTGGAAGCCCCCAGCTGGAAGCCCCAGTTGGAAGCCCCCAGTTGGAAGCCCCAGTTGGAAGCCCCCAGTTGGAAGCCCCCAGTTGGAAACCCCCAGTTGGAAGCCCCCAGTTGGAAGCCCCAGTTGGAAGCCCCCAGTTGGAAGCCCTAGTTGGAAGCCCCAGTTGGAAGCCCCCAGTTGGAAGCCCCAGTTGGAAGCCCCCAGTTGGAAACCCCCAGTTGGAAGCCCCAGTTGGAAGCCCCCAGTTGGAAGCCCCAGTTGGAAGCCCCAGTTAGAAGCCCCCAGTTGGAAGCCCCAGTTGGAAGCCCCAGTTGGAAGCCCCCAGTTGGAAGCCCCAGTTGGAAGCCTCAGTTGGAAGCCCCCAGTTGGAAGCCCCCAGTTGGAAGCCCCCAGTTGGAAGCCCCCAGTTGGAAGCCCCAGTTGGAAGCCCCCAGTTGGAAGCCCCCAGTTGGAAGCCCCAGTTGGAAGCCCCCAGTCCCCATCAGACCAAAACCTGAACCCTAACCTGTCCTTATAATACGAGGATGAGATGGAGGGATGGAGTGGAGAGGTGTATGAGAGAGGGGTGTGAGCTGGGGGGAGGGCAGCGGCATGGCGGGGGACAGGGAGATATGGAGGTGATTTGTTTGTGGCCACCCCTTACTGGATTAAGGCGTGTGGCAATAGGTAGATAGACAGATTGACTTAACATTTTTTCGGTAATATACAACAAACCACACCAAGTTTTGCCAAGTCTTGTATTTTTGATAAATTCCTAAACTTGTACAGATAAATGATGAACCTTGTGTTATACTGTATAGTTATTGGCTTGGTTGCAGGAGTAAATATTGCCTGAATTATATAACCCCAAAATACAACAACCGCTTCCATATTAGCTTTCTCGCGTAACTGAAAAAAATGGTTAACTAAAAAATGGTTAACTAAAAAATGGTTAACTAAAAAATGGTTAACTAAATAATGGTTAACTCAAAAAATGATAAACTAAAAAATGGTTAACTAAAAAAAATGGTTAACTAAAAAAAATGGGTAACTAAAAAAATGGTTAACTCAAAAAATGGTTAACTCAAAAAATGGTTAACTCAAAAATGGTTAACTCAAAAATGGTTAACTCAAAAATGGTTAACTCAAAAATGGTTAACTCAAAAATGGTTAACTCAAAAATGGTTAACTCAAAAATGGTTAACTCAAAAATGGTTAATGGCAATTTTCCCCAACGACCTTTTGAAACGTATTTGAAATTTTCTGCCGCTGAGCTACGTGAAATAAATTGGAATAGGACAAACATTTTTAGGCCTCACCATCCACTCACTGGATGTAGTGCTGCTCCTGGGTGACTGCTTTCCTCTCTTCCTTGGTTCTTTCCTGCCTGAGTCAGTCAGTGTGGTGAATGAGGCGTGTCAGCTGAGTAAGATGAGCCAGCGAGTAAAATGAGGAAGTAATTGACTGAGGTGAGACAAGGGACAGGAGTGAGTATGGTGAATGAGCAAGGGAGGTGACTGTGTGTGTGTGTGTGTGTGTGTGTGTGTGTGTGTGTGTGTGTGTGTGTGTGTGTGTGTGTGTGTGTGTGTGTGTGTGTGTGTGTGTATCTTTGTGAGCGGCCGGATGTTTCTTATCAATGTGCGTCTCTCTCTCTCTCTCTCTCTCTCTCTCTCTCTCTCTCTCTCTCTCTCTCTCTCTCTCTCTCATTTTCTGTGGAATTCCCAGTTAGTGTCTTTGTTTATGGTTATATCCTTGTGTGTGTGTGTGTGTGTGTGTGTGTGTGTGTGTGTGTGTGTGTGTGTGTGTTTAAAGGCAGGAAATAAAAGAGAAATCCAGCAGGAAAATATTAGGTACACCTAGACAGAGAGCAGAAGAGGATACGAGGAGGGAGGAAAAGAGGAGGAGGAAAGAGAGGAGCTGGAGAAAGAGCAGTGAGCTGAAGAAAGAGTAAGTGACATTAGGAGAGAGGAAAGGGAAGAATGCTGGGTGACGTTGTACAGGTCAACTCTGGAACTGTCTCCCTCTCGCTGTATTTCTTATTGCCTAAGATCTCCAGTCTTTCAAACACAGTGTGTCCAGGCATCTCGATATGAACGCATCTTGAAATTGGCTCTGTTATATTGTCTGTCACAAGATGATCCACAGGTATACATGGAGAGTAATGAGGAGGATGGATGGTGAACTTGTTGAACGAAAGGCAATGATAGACTACGTGTGTGTGGATGAGCGAATGAGAAGACAAGTGTTGGATGCAAGAGTGTGGAGAGGGTGGGGGAATGGAGTCTCGGACCATCACTTAGTGATGGCCAAGGTAGAGCTGCAAAGAAAATGGTTGAAGAGACGAAAGGGAAGACAGGAGGAAACAGCTCCTGTGAGAAGAGTGGAGAAATTGCGAGATAGTGAGACAAATGACAGAGTATAAGAGTATAGTGGAAGAAAGATTGGGAAGGTATGAGCTGGAGCAGATGGAAGGGGTGGAAGACGTATGTAAGATATTCACAGAAGAGATAGGCGCAGCGTGTGAGGCGGTTTGTGGAGTGAGGAGGAGATGCAAGGGTGTGCAAGGGACAGCATGATGGAATGATGAAGTGAAACGAGCTGTGGAACAAAAGAAGAAGGCATATAGTGAATGGTTAGCGAGTAGAGGTAGGGGAGAAGATGAGAGAGAGAAGAGAGAGGTATATGTGAGCAGGAGAAGGGAGGTTAAGAGAATGGTGAAGGAGAGTAAGAAGAAAGTGGATGAAGAGTTTGGGAGGAATCTGAGTGTGAAATGGAGGGAGAGTAAGAAATTGTTTTGGAAGGAGGTAAAGAAAGTAAGGCAGTGTGAAAGGGGAAAGAGTAGGGGAGTGAAAGATAGGAATAATAGATTGTTGGTGGAGAAGAGAGAGAAATTGAGGAGATGGAAGGAGCACTTTAAGGATTTGTTGAATGTAGAGAGTGAGAGCAGTGTGAATATAAGTGGTTGGGGAATGGCTGGGAGAAGAAGAGATGAGAGGAGGGAGGAAGAGATCAGTAGGGTGGAAGTAGTGGAAGCGATGAAGAAGATTAAGCTGGGAAAGGCCCCAGGAATTGATGGTGTGGTGAAATGCTGAGATATGGGGGTGAGATTGTTGTGGAGTGGATATGGAAGTTGTGTAGATTGGCTTGGGAAGAGGGAAGGGTTCCAGAGGACTGGAAATCAGGTATAATTGTTCCTTTATACAAAGGAAAAGGAGAGAGAGAAGTATGTGGTAACCATAGGGGTAATTGCCTTCTTAGTGTGACTGGTAAAATATATGGTAGAATACTCATTGACAGGGTTAGGCATATGGCAGAGGAGCTAGTTGGAGAAGAACAAGGGGGATTTAGGAAGGGAAAAGGGTGTGTAGATCAGATATTTGTTCTAAGATGTTTAGTGGAGAAGTATCTAGAGAAGGGAAAGAAAGTGTATGCTGCCTTCATGGACTTGGAGAAAGCTTATAACAGAACAGATAGGCAAGGTATGTGGAAGGTATTAAGAATATATGGAGTGGAGGGGAAATTGTTGAGTGCTATGAAGAGTATGTACGAGGGAGCTAGGGCTACGGTGCGAGTGGATGGCGAGCTGAGTGAGTTCTTTGATCTCAATGTGGGACTGAAACAGGGTTGTGTGATGTCTCCATGGCTGTTTAATATATACATGGATGGGGTTGTAAAGGAGGTGCAGGGTAGGGCAGTGGATGTGGGGGTGGCTCTAATAAATGAGGGTGAGATTTGGAAGCTTCCGGTGTTGCTGTTTGCTGATGATATAGTACTGTTGAGTGAAGATGAATGGGAGTTGCAAGGTTTGGTGAATGAATTTGGGACAGTGTGTAGGAGGAGGAAGCTGAAAGTTAATGTAAACAAAAGTAAAGTTATGGTGTTTGAGAGGAATGAAGTCACACAATGTACAGTGAGGCTGGATGGTGAGGATATGGAGAATGTGAGTGCATTCAAGTACTTGGGTAGTGTGATGAATAAGGATGGAACTTTGGGGGATGAAGTGCATGAAAGGGTACAGCAGGGAAGGAAGGTTGTTGGTTCACTGAAAGCAGTGATGAGAAATAGGGAGGTGAGTATGGAAGTTAAGAAGTCATTGCATGATAGTATTGTGATCCCTACCCTGACGTATGGAAGCGAGGCGTGGACCTTGCAAGAGGGGAACAAGTCAAGAGTGAGAGCAGTGGAAATGAGTTACTTGAGAGGAGCATGTGGAGTGACGTGGAGGGACAGGTTGACGAATGAAGAAGTGAAGGAATGCTGTGGGGTGGATGTGGATGTGGTTGAGAAGGTTAGGAGAAATACACTGAGGTGGTTTGGACATGTGGAGAGAATGGAGAATGAAAGACTGACTAAGAGGGTGTATGTAGGTGAGGTGGAGGGAGGGAGAGGGAGGGGTAGACCGAGGATGAGGTGGAGGGATGGAGTTGAGAGGTATATGAGGGAGGGGGGAGTGAGTTGGGGGGAGGGTAGTCAAATGGTGGTTGACAGAGTGACTTGGAGGCGTTTTGTCTGCGGCCACCCTTTGCGGGATTAGGGCGTCGGGCTATAGATAGATAGATAGATATTGTTTTTGTTTTTCTTAGAGGGAACAGTCTTGCGTGCTCCTGGCCATTAGTTCCTTTTTTCTTGTATTAAAAATAAAAAATAGGCCAAGTGTGGTTCCTTGAGGGTGTGGGTGATGTGGCGGCAGCATCAGAACCTTAGTGTTGGTGGCATACAAGACCCCAGTGTAGAAGTGGCGTAGGGACTGGCTGAGTTACCAGCCACTTTTGTGTTATCAGTGGCACCACACAATGTTTTTATGGCCTGTACTTCCTGCCGCCATTCAACCACCGTCTCTCTCTCTCTCTCTCTCTCTCTCTCTCTCTCTCTCTCTCTCTCTCTCTCTCTCTCTCTCTCTCTCTCTCTCTCTCTCTCTCTCACCTTCTTCTTCACATTCACTGGTGCAGCTTTCACCGTCTCATTGTTTACTCCTTCTCTTGACACTCACTACTCCTTCATGTTACTCTGAACCTTCTTTCCTGCCGCCTTGATATCCTCCTTCTCTCCCACTTCTCTCTCTCTTCTCTTCTTTCTCCTCTCCTATCATCCCTCCCTCCCTCCCTCCCACCCTATCGCTCCGCCACCCTCGAGCTCGGCCTGGTTCCAGAATTCGAATCCGCACCTGCACCCCAACCGCACTGTTAGAACAACTTTCGCACCACAGCCGCACAATTTTAGTTGTCTTGGTCCCGTACCCGCACCGCACCCACAATACACTGAACCATTCCTGCACCGCACGTGTACGACACCCGCAGTACATAGAACTATCACCGTACCCGCACCGGACCCACAATACACAGTACCACACCGCAACTGTACAACACCCGCAGTACACAGAACCACACCATCACCGTAGCCGCAGAGTAGCATGGCACAATTTGCACTGCAGTCATATATCCACATTTTAGACTACTTGACATACAGTAATCAACAGCATGCATACACAGTATATACAACACCATTTTATGTTTCTAAAGTATAGTATGATACAGGAAGAAGGAACTTGAACAAGAAATGGATTACAATGATTTTATTACATTATTATTGTGAAATATTTTTTAGGTTTTCATGAAGCTATTTTGACACGGTTATGGAAGTTGGTGACCCATGGTGTTACAGGTTCTGTTGCTTGCATTGCTACTTCTCTTTACCTTAGCATTGACGCTGGACTGCTGAAAAAGATATCATCGACACAGGATGGCTTGACGCTTGTCCTCCTGGTTGGCACTGTGTCCAGCCAGACTAATATGTCTGTCACTAGGTGCACTGGTGGCCATGATACACACAACATTACCTGCAATCCTACACAGTAGCTAGAGTTGCATCTCGTCTTCCTTCCACATACATTCTGTGTGTGTGTGTGTGTGTGTGTGTGTGTGTGTGTGTGTGTGTGTGTGTGTGTGTGTGTGTGTGTGTGTGTGTGTGTGTGTGTGTGTCTCACTATACATTCATTTTCATACATACTAATGCTACAAATTCCACACATATACCGCAGTGAAGTACAACCGCGCCAGCACCTCATCCGCACTGCAACCGCAAGTATTTCCTTACGGTGCGGGATACCGCAACACAGCGCGGTGCGGTTGTTGCCACACAGAGCTCTGCCACCCTCCCTGCAACCCTCCCGGTCGCCCTGCCACCCTTCCTGCCCCCGTCCCTGCCACCCTCCCTGCCACTTTTCATGTCGTCCAACTACCCTCCCTCCCTCCCTCCTACCCTGTCTCCGAACCACCCTCCCCGTCGCCCCACCACCCTCCCTGCCGCCATCACTATTGCCCTGCCACCCTCCCTGCCTCCTACCCTGTCGCACCACCACCCTCCCTGCCTCCTACGCTGTCACCCCACCACCCTCTCTCCCTCCTATTCTGTCGCCCCACCACCCTCCCTGCCTCCTACCCTGTCACCCCACCACCCTCTCTCCCACCCACTCTGTCGCCCCACCACCCTCCCTGCCTCCTACTCTGTCGCCCCACCACCCTCCCTGCCTCCCCTGCCAAAGGAATTATCACCCACATTGTTGTCTGGTAAACGCGACCTATTACACTGGTCTATAAAAACCTGTACTTAGTGGTGATGCAGGCGTTGTGGTGTGAAGATGGTGATGATGATGATGATGATGATGATGATGGGGGGCCGCAGAGGGGGAGGGGGAGGAAGAGGGGGAAGGGGAGGGGTGGCAGGGGTTTGAAGGAAGGCAGGAGACAGAGGGACAGGAATGGCAGGAGGAAGGGGACAAAAAAAGATGACAACGAGAGAGGAAGATAAGAGTTACACACAGCGCAGAGGAGGGAGGCAGAGGGTGGGAATGGGGGGAGGCAGAGGGTGGGAATGGAGGGAGGCAGGGGGTGGGAATGGAGGGAGGCAGAGGGTGGGAATGGGGGGAGGCAGAGGGTGGGAATGGAGGGAGGCAGGGGGTGGGAATGGAGGGAGGCAGAGGGTGGGAATGGAGGGAGGCAGAGGGTGGGAATGGGGGGAGGCAGAGGGTGGGAATGGAGGGAGGCTGAGGGTGGGAATGGGGGGAGGCAGAGGGTGGGAATGAGGGGAGGCAGAGGGTGGGAATGGGGGGAGGCAGAGGGTGGGAATGAGGGGAGGCAGAGGGTGGGAATGGAGGGAGGCAGAGGGTGGGAATGGAGGGAGGCAGAGGGTGGGAATGGGGGGAGGCAGAGGGTGGGAATGGAGGGAGGCAGAGGGTGGGAATGGAGGGAGCCAGGGGGTGGGAAGGAAGGAAGGCAGCGGGTGGGAAGGAAGGAAGGCAGGGGGTGGGAAGGGAAGACAGGAGGGAAGGAGGGTAGTGCGGGAGAGTACAGCAGAAATAAAACCTTCAAACAAAATTAATGAATAAAAAAAATCGGAATAGTATGTGAGGGAGAAAGACAAACTTATTAGAGGCAGAGAAGACAAAATGTGACAAGAGGGAAGGAGGGAGGAGGAGAGGAGTAATGTTGGAGAGGAAAAGGGAGGAAAGGGACACAGCAAGGGATAGAAGGAGAGGAATAGGAGGGTGTGAGAGAATAAGAGAACAGAGAGATGGGAGAAAGAGACAAAGAGTATGTAAGAGAACAGAGAGATGGGAGAAAGAGACAAAGAGTATGTAAGAGAACAGAGAGATGGGAGAAAGTAACAAAGAGTATGTAAGAGAACAGAGAGATGGGAGAAAGAGACAAAGAGTATGTAAGAGAACAGAGAGATGGGAGAAAGAGACAAAGAGTATGTAAGAGAACAGAGAGATGGGAGAAAGTAACAAAGAGTATGTAAGAGAACAGAGAGATGGGAGAAAGAGACAAAGAGTATGTAAGAGAACAGAGAGATGGGAGAAAGTGACAAAGAGTATGTAAGAGAACAGAGAGATGGGAGAAAGAGACAAAGAGTATGTAAGAGAACAGAGAGATGGGAGAAAGAGACAAAGAGTATGTAAGAGAACAGAGAGATGGGAGAAAGAGACAAAGAGTATGTAAGAGAACAGAGAGATGGGAGAAAGAGACAAAGAGTATGTAAGAGAACAGAGAGATGGGAGAAAGTAACAAAGAGTATGTAAGAGAACAGAGAGATGGGAGAAAGAGACAAAGAGTATGTAAGAGAACAGAGAGATGGGAGAAAGTGACAAAGAGTATGTAAGAGAACAGAGAGATGGGAGAAAGAGACAAAGAGTATGTAAGAGAACAGAGAGATGGGAGAAAGTGACAAAGAGTATGTAAGAGAACAGAGAGATGGGAAAGGGAGACACAGAGAAGCAGAGAGAGAGAGAGAGAGAGAGAGTAGGTAAGAGTCTGTGATGCTAGAGTCTGAGGCCAACACTGCAGCACAAGACTGACCCCTTGTATGGGCCTGACATCATGTTCAGTGTATTCTTGCCACCAGCATAGGATTTGATGCAAGTTATACAGAACCACTTGCAGTCCAGGCTTTATGGCAGGTTATACTGAACCTCTTGAGTCTGAAGCGTTATTTCTAAGCTGTATGAAATGGTCCAGGGATACCATGAGTACAATATATGACACCATCGCACTGAATGGGTTAACAGGAACAACCCCGCAGGAATAACACATCAGTGAGCCACTAAAGCACACGAGAGAGAGAGAGAGAGAGAGAGAGAGAGAGAGAGAGAGAGAGAGAGAGAGAGAGAGAGAGAGAGAGAGAGAGAGAGAGCAATGGGCTCGCAGTGTATGTTATCAGAAATATTGTGATAAAAGTCGAGGGGATGGAGAGAGTGTGAAAGAGGAAGTGGGTAGAGATAAATGAAGTGACTGGCACGGGTAACGGGCTGGAGGGTAACAACATGAGTGAAAGTGAGAGTAAAAGTGACACAGCGTATGACAGGAACCACAGAGCGTGTGAACTCCAACACAGCAAGTGGCACAGCGGCGTGGGACAGAGGCAGGGAAGGAGAAAGACAAAGAAATGGGGGGAGGGTGGGAAGGAGAGGGAGGAGAGAAGAGACGGAGAGAAGAAGGACTGCAGAGAGACCAAGACGAGCGGGATCAGAGAAGAGATGAAGATTGAAGGGAGGATGGACAGCGAGAGGTGAATGACGAAGGGGGGAAGAGGAAAAATGATAATTAAGTGAAAGAAGACAGAAAATATGGAAAAGCGATGGAGGGGAATAGCTACGGAGAAGAGTACGAGGAAAAGATGGAGAGAAAAAAAAAGGATGGGGAAGGAAGGAAGGGGAAAAGAGACTGACAGAAGAGGATGGACAAAGTAGATGGGGAGGAGAGGAATGTGAAGAGTCAGAGAAGGGAAGAAGGACAAAAGAGATGGACAGTGGAGAAAGGAGATAGAGGAGGGAGGTAGGAAAAAAAGCAATGAATAGGACAGCAAGGAGAATATAGACAACGAAATGATGAAAAGCAAATGATATGGATAGGGAAAGGAGGAGGACAGTGATGGAAAGGGGAAGGAGTATAGTAGATAAGAGAGAGCAATGACGAAAAGAGAGAAGGAGAGGGATGATTAGAGAGGAAGACCGAGGAATGAAAGAAGCCAACAGAGATTTACTGCGTGGAAGTGATGATGAACCATTGCAATACTCCAAACGTGATTTGGGAAGCAGTCGGTCGGCGATTAAAACAGGAAGGGGTTGCATGTTGGCCTTAGAGAGGAAAGATTTTGTGCTGGTGGTTGCAGGGGTGTACCTAGTGGCGGGGGTAACCTACCCCCCCACCCCACCTCACCCCAGAGAGAGAGAGAGAGAGAGAGGTACAACCAAGACAACTGCAGGTAGAGCCACAAGGCAGGTACAGGTGTGGCCAGAACACAAGTACAACAGCCACAGGACCATTACACCAGCATTCACCACACAATTACAACTACATTCACAGTACAGTGCCATATCAAAATGTTTATAGTGATAGTTTCCTTCCATCATTACCAAACAGGACAACTACTGACATTTTGACTGACAATAGTTTTGCCCTGATACCTCTCCACAGCAAAGGATTTTGTCTCAATGTTAGTGTCGGCTACGATTACTGATCTATAGGACGGACATAAGTGGCTGTGTAAGGACTGGCATTAATGTATTAGTCTTTGTTTGTGATCAGAATATCTATCTATCTATCTATCTATCTATCTATTGCCAGACGCCATAATCCCGTAAGGGGTGGCCACTTGACTTTGAGTTATTTGTTTTACAGGGAGAGGCACTAACCCTCCACCAACCCACTTGTTGACACGTAGGGAGCACGTATGGTTATATGGTTACCACCCAGCGTCGTAAATGGTTTCTTGGCTTACAAGAAACCATTTGGCTTGTCACTCAATGTAAGGCCACCTGCATGTAAAGAAAAGAACAGCAATAAGACGTGACAGGAAAGATAGGAGAAATAGGAAGAGAGGAAGACAGACTCAGAAAAAGAATGATAAAGGCCAAGGAAGAAGTAGGCAGCACTACATCAAGTGAGTGGATGATGGTCGCCACCACCTACCACTAATCATACATTATAATTATGTTGTATTCAAGTGCAGTAACGTATAGAATTAAACCTGTCAATGGCATTACCTTTACTGTGTACATCCGTCTCTCTCACCGTTAACCTTTACCTTGTACAATACCACGTCCCTCTCCCTTGCTTCTTTCCTCTCCCTCCACTTTACCCTCAACAATATTTTCTTTCTCCATCTCCCGTTTTTATCACATTCAACCTCCTCCCTTTACCTCACCTTCAACCTCACCATCTCCTTATTCCCCCCTTCTGCTGCCCCTGCTTCATCCTTACCTTCACTCCTCTCCCTCACACACACACACACACACACACACACACACACACACACACACACACACACACACACACACTCACACACACACACACACACACACACACACACACACAAACACACGTCGAGTAAACCAACCCCCTCTCTCTTACTATCGTAGGCGAGGGTGGAATAAAAATATAAAATGAAATTATCTTCATCTGTGTGGGGAAACACAGGAAGCAGAGCAGCGACGCTGTACAGTGATGAGAGGAGGGGCAGCAGCAGTGGGGGGAAGAGGGAAGAGACAGGGGAAGGGAGAGAAAGAGAGAAAGAGGACAGAGGAAGCGACTGGGAAGAGGGAAGGAATGAAGAATGAAGGAAAGGGGAAGGGGAGAGAGAAGGGATGGAGGAAGAAACAGTGAGTGACTAAGGAACGGAGGGGAAGATAAAATAGAGTGAAGAAAGGGAGAGGGAGCAGCAAAGAGAGGGAGGAAGGTTGGAGAAGGCAGAGTGAGGGTGTAGGTGGAAGGGAGAGAGCAGACGGAAGAAGGAATGAAGTCAGTAGGGACAGGGAGAAGGATGATGGGAAAGAGGGTGGATGACAGACAACACTATGAATAGGATCAGGGTGAGGAAGAAGGGAGGATGTACTCTTGGGTATGGGAGGGAGGGAGGAGGCTGAATGAGGGAGGAAGGGATGTGGCAGGGTGAGGGGGCAGGGAGGAGGCTGAATGAGGGAGGAAGGGATGTGGCAGGGTGAGGGGGCAGGGAGGAGGCTGAATGAGGGAGGAAGGGATGTGGCAGGGTGAGGGGGCAGGGAGGAGGCTGAATGAGGGAGGAAGGGATGTGGCAGGGTGAGGGGGCAGGGAGGAGGCTGAGTGAGGGGGGAAGGGCTGGGGCAGGGGCAGGGGGCAAAGAGGAGGCTGAGTGAGGGAGGAAGGGATACGGCAGGGTTAGGGGGCAGGGAGGAGGCTGAGTGAGGGAGGAAGGGCTGGGGCAGGGTGAGGGGGCAGGGAGGAGGCTGAGTGAGAGAGGAAGGGCTGGGGCAGGGTGAGGTGGCAGGGAGGAGGCTGAGTGATGGGGAAGGGATGGGGCAGGGTGAGGAGGCAGGAAGGAGGCTGAGTGAGGGGGGAATGGCTGGGGTAGGGTGAGGGGGCAGGGAGTGGGGGTTACAACATGAGGGGGCAGCGAGAGGCAGGAAGAGACACCAGAGTGTGACATCCATCACCGCAGTGATAGTCATCTGCACAACACATTTTGGTAGATCAGGACATTTCACGCCTTAGGTTAGTGCTGTTGCCAACACCTTCACAAAATGTATGGGAATAATTAGCCCTGACTGTGGTGGTAAAAAAGTTGATTACAGAAAGAGAGCAAGAGTGGACCAATGCATTAGCCTTTGTGTTGGCTGTGTCTTGTTTATTTTTAAGTTCTAGATTCTGCACTGTACAGTAAGTTACTTGTGTATTGAGGACAGTGTCACTGGCAGTGCTGTGTGTACGCATGTATCTGTGAATATATATATATACACAGAGAGAGAGAGAGAGAGAGAGAGAGAGAGAGAGAGAGAGAGAGAGAGAGAGAGAGAGAGCGTATTCGTGAGCTGGTCCTCAGTGTCCTCCCAAAGTTTTTTTTTTTTTTTTTTTTTTTATACTTAGGAGAACGATATTTTGCAGGAAGGTAGACGTGTACTTTAAACAGGTTTTGGGCAGGACTGGACCCGTAAAAAGGCCTATTTACACCTGGATCAGGAGGCAGGGAAGCCTCGACACCATTTTCAAAATTTCCTATAAACATAACAGGGTTAACTGGAGTACAAGGTGTGGCTGGCAGGGTTTATTTTACATGGCAAAAAAAAAAAAAAAAAAAAATCACGGTGGTAGACGGCCATCCCGGCGAGGTTTTAGGCAGAATGGAATCGCCAAGGCTGCCTCTGCGTACACCGAGGTACACGCCAACACCAACTAATTTTTACACACGGTGAGATCCCCTGGGGCTGCCCCGGCAAGCTGGATGTACCCTATGGGGGGGGGGCACTCCTAAGTTAAACCAAGTTGTCTCTTAATTGCAAGACTAAAAGTTCAAAATCTTTTGTTGTTACAGTAACAGTTCAATTTCACCAACTTGACTATGTAAATTGTCTACCACCATTGCTGTAATAATCTTCACTATTAGTAATACATTTCCTCTTGGACATTCACTGGTTATTTCTGCTGCCAATACTGCAACTCATACACTGAATACATCTTAACATTATAACAACTGGTCAGCAAATAATACAAAGATGAGAAACGGGTCAATATATGTGTACATAATGCAAAACTCTGTCTGCCCTTAACATTGACATTATTCCCAGTGATGATGGAGGCAGGGATGGTGGTTGTTGTCGCTGAGGCAGGGGTAATGGTTGTTGTGGTGGTAGAGGCAAGGGTGATGGGCGTTGTGCTGGTAGAGGCAGGGATGATGGTTGTTGTGGTGGTAGAGGCAAGGGTGATGGGCGTTGTGCAGGTAGAGGCAGGGGTGATGGTTGTTGTGGTGGTAGAGGCAAGGGTGATGGGCGTTGTGCTGGTAGAGGCAGGGATGATGGTTGTTGTGGTGGTAGAGGCAAGGGTGATGGGCGTTGTGCTGGTAGAGGCAGGGATGATGGTTGTTGTGGTGGTAGAGGTAGGGGTGGTAGTGGTGGTGATCACAGTACTAACGTGCACGGTGACAGCGGGGATGTGGTAGTGGTGATTGTCCTAGTGATGATTACAGGCAACGTTGGTATGCATGGACAACATTTTCTGTTTTTACCCCGGTAACGACAGGTATCCATGCTAATATCTGTCTGTCTATCCATCTATCTACAGATCAGTAGATAGGTAGACATAGACATATACATAGACATATAGACTGACTAACAGATAAACAGACATAAAGATGGACAGTGAGACAGACAGATGGATAATGTTAAGGTGTGGCTTTAGGTCAAGTTGTATGGGTGTTTACGGCATCAACAAGGTAGTAGGTTAGGGTGGTGCAGAGAGGTGCTACTATGGCAGTGTTGTGGGGCCAAGGCGCGGTAGCTGGCCTGGCACAACACTCCGGCGGGGAGATCTTCCTCATTTACCAAGTTGTCAAATTCTGGCCTGAGATACTGCTCCTACATACCTCTATACAAAGCTGATCCTCTTGACGGCTATCCCTTACCCATTTGCCCTGCACCACGCCAGGTTTCGAACCTCGTTTCAGTCCTAGCTAGTTGCAGTCTGCCCCAGGACGGCGGCGGCTTGCTTGTGGTCGATGGCACTGCTCGGCCACACAGACCAATGGACAGAAACAACAACAGCAACAACATTCTATCAGTTTTGCCAAAGCATCTCCCGCATACTTCTTCAATACCTCCCACCACCAGACCAAAGGCAGGCTGAGTCTGGTACAAACTTTTTTCCAACAAAAAATAATCGTTGGCAGATTGTGAAATGTGAGTTTTTCCCTTGGCTCTGATACCTGTGTTGATATACAACAAAGAGTATGTCTTACCCAGAGTACAGTATGTGAACCTGCCTGGGTATCCTCCTACACACCAGTTTATTAGCCTGTGTTTTCACACTGTATCTTGACCCAGTAAAGTCTCTCCTGCCTAACACCCTACCACAACTTGTCCTGCCATTTATTTAACACTTCATTATTTTCCTACTTCACTATACTCCCTTTACCTTAACTTGGCACAGATTCTCGTCCTTTTGCGGCTTATTCCACGCAGAATAAGACAATACTATGGCCCTACATCCCTTCCGTAGCACTTCTTCATGACTAGCATCATACTGTGCTGTTAATCTCTTGCTACAACCAGTAATGAAGATGGACAGATGGCAGTTTTAGGCCAAGTTAGAGTAAAAAAGGTATAGTATATCCGTTGCCAACGTTACCATTTCATTAGTGTACCAGGCCATTATTTTGTGTGTTCCTTAACTCACTAATAAAACCGTTCATTAGTTACACCTTTCCTTCTGCCCCGGTTCATCAGTTACATAGTGTACCAGCGTATTATCTAGTTTACTAGTGTACTATTTCACTAATGTACAAGTTCATTTTTGTTCTTGAGAACAGTGGAAATGAGTTATTTGAGAGGAGTCTGTGGAGTCACATGGAGAGATAGACTGACAAATGTACAAGAGAAGGAGTGTTGTGGTGTGGATGTGGATGTGATAGGAAGCGTTAGGAGATACACACTGAGGTGGTTTGGCCATGTGCAGAGGATGGAAAGCGAGAGACTGACGAGGAGAGTGTATGTGAGTGAGGTGGAGGGGGCAGAGGGAGGGGGAGGCCAAGGATGAGATGGAGGGAGGGAGTGGAGAGGTATATGAGACACGGGTGTGTGAGCTGGGAGCAAGGCAATGAAATGGCTGGGGACAGGGCGACATGGAGGCGATTTGTTTGAGGCCACCCCTTACGGGATTAAGGCGTCTTGTAGTAGATAGATAGATAGACGAGTTCATTAGTGTACTATTTCACTAGTTGCTTCGTTGATGCTGTTACCAGTCTGCCACTTTACTACTTCATCAGTTGTCCAGGTCATTAGTTTACCCGTTGTTCAGGTTCCAAGGTAAACCATTCCATAGTTGTCCAGTTCACTAGATGACCATTTGACTGGTGTTGGGGTTCACCAGAGTATTAGTTTACTAGTACATGAGTTTACCAGTACATTAGTTAACCAGTTGTTTAGTTTACCAGTCCATTAGTTAACCAGTTGTTTAGTTTACCAGTCCATTAGTTAACCAGTTGTTTAGTTTACCAGTCCATTAGTTAACCAGTTGTTTAGTTTACCAGTCCATTAGTTAACCAGTTGTTTAGTTTACCAGTCCATTAGTTAACCAGTTGTTTAGTTTACCAGTCCATTAGTTAACCAGTTGTTTAGTTTACCAGTCCATTAGTTAACCAGTTGTTTAGTTTACCAGTCCATTAGTTAACCAGTTGTTTAGTTTACCAGTCCATTAGTTAACCAGTTGTTTAGTTTACCAGTCCATTAGTTAACCAGTTGTTTAGTTTACCAGTCCATTAGTTAACCAGTTGTTTAGTTTACCAGTCCATTAGTTAACCAGTTGTTTAGTTTACCAGTCCATTAGTTAACCAGTTGTTTAGTTTACCAGTCCATTAGTTAACCAGTTGTTTAGTTTACCAGTCCATTAGTTAACCAGTTGTTTAGTTTACCAGTCCATTAGTTAACCAGTTGTTTAGTTTACCAGTCCATTAGTTAACCAGTTGTTTAGTTTACCAGTCCATTAGTTAACCAGTTGTTTAGTTTACCAGTCCATTAGTTAACCAGTTGTTTAGTTTACCAGTCCATTAGTTAACCAGTTGTTTAGTTTACCAGTCCATTAGTTAACCAGTTGTTTAGTTTACCAGTCCATTAGTTAACCAGTTGTTTAGTTTACCAGTACATTAGTTAACCAGTTGTTTAGTTTACCAGTACATTAGTTAACCAGTTGTTTAGTTTACCAGGTCAGTGTACTGCCAGTACATTAGCTATAGTTCTTTTACACTAATCTGGCCCAGATTTTTTTTCTTTTGGAGCTTATTTCACGTAGTTCAATGACAGAAACGGACAATACTGCAGCTCTACATCATTCTCACAGCACTTCTTCGTGACTAACACCAGATTCGAGACTTAATTTATTGTTATAACTCGGCACTGAAGCTGGGGCGATGGAAATTTGAGGCCAAGTTAGAGTAACAAGGGTATAGGGCACAGCACAAGCCCTGCCACCAAGTCAGATATCTGGGTAAGCAGGATGGCCGTCTATTTTGGGCTGTGATCTGAAGCGATAAAACCCAACGCCTCCACTGAATGGCTGTGGCCACTCAGTAAAATAGCGTGTTGACTCAGTGAATTAGTGGTAAGTCAGTAAGTATGGTGAGTCAATGAATGGACAGGGTGACTCAGTAAAATAGCGTGTTGACTCAGTGAATTAGTGGTGAGTCAGTAAGTATGGTGAGTCAATGAATGGACAGGGTGACTCAGTAAAATAGCGTGTTGACTCAGTGAATTAGTGGTGAGTCAGTAAGTATGGTGAGTCAATGAATGGACAGGGTGACTCAGTAAAATAGCGTGTTGACTCAGTGAATTAGTGGTGAGTCAGTAAGTATGGTGAGTCAATGAATGGACAGGGTGACTCAGTAAAATAGCGTGTTGACTCAGTGAATTAATGGTGAGTCAGTAAGTATGGTGAGTCAATGAATGGACAGGGTGACTCAGTAAAACAGCGTGTTGACTCAGTGAATTAATGGTGAGTCAGTAAGTATGGTGAGTCAATGAATGGACAGGGTGACTCAGTAAAGCAGTGTGGTGAGTTTTTGAATGTTGTGGCACAAAGGATGTTTTGGGTCAGTGAGTCAGTGTGGTACATCAGTGTGGTGAATGATGGGTGAATCAGTGTGTGAGTGTGGTGGGTCAGTGTGGTACATCAGTGTGGTGAATGATGGGTGAGTCAGTGTGTGAGTGTGGTGGGTCAGTGTGGTACATCAGTGTGGTGAATGATGGGTGAGTCAGTGTGTGAGTGTGGTGGGTCAGTGCGGTACATCAGTGTGGTGAATGATGGGTGAGTCAGTGTGTGAGTGTGGTGGGTCAGTGTGGTACATCAGTGTGGTGAATGATGGGTGAGTCAGTGTGTGAGTGTGGTGGGTCAGTGTGGTACATCAGTGTGGTGAATGATGGGTGAGTCAGTGTGTGAGTGTGGTGGGTCAGTCAGTCAGTGTGGTCAGTCAGCCAGTCAGTTTGGTAAGGTAGCGAGTGCATGTCACCAGGCAGTGTAAGAGTGCTGAGTCAGTGGGTCAGTGTGGTGAGTCAGTGAATGAGTTGTGAGTCAGTCAGTCAGTGTGGTGAGTCGGTAAATGAGTGATGAGTTACTGAGTGAATGTGTTGCATGAGTGAGTGAGTGAGCCATTGTTGTTGAAGTGAATCCTAATGTTGCAGTGATGGCGTCTGGTGGTGGTGGTGGTGTGGTGGCGGTGTGGTGGTGGCTGATGTTGCTGTGCCACACCATGCAGATACACCGCATCGCAGCAATACGTAAGTTACTGTATTATTACCACACTACACCTGTCTGCCTTACCATCACACCTGTCTGCCTTACCATCACACCTGTCTGCCTTACCATCACACCTGTCTGCTCACCATCACACCTGTCTGCCTCGCCATCACACCTGTCTGCCTCACCATCACACCTGTCTGCCTTACCATCACACCTGTCTGCATTACCATCACACCTGTCTGCCTTACCATCACACCTGTCTGCCTCACCATCACACCTGTCTGCCTCACCATCACACCTGTCTGCCTCACCATCACACCTGTCTGCCTACACTGGCCTGACACGTGGCTGCCTTGCCATGCCACGTGTCATACACTGTACTCACCTAGGGTAGGTATTACATGGCAGGCAGCTCATGCCAGGTATCATGGCCAGTGCACTGGGTATTATCCTCGTCCAAGCTGCTCTGTTACAACCTACCACCACTCTAGCTGGCCCTCCTTCAGCCACAGTTGCCACACCACCACACTCCTTGGCCGCCCTTATTGCTGGCTTCCTGTGGCCGCCACTGCCCTGGCCCTCGCCTACCACCTTGCCATATACCTCACCTAGCACAATAATAATAATAATAATAATAATCTATCTATCTATCTATTGCCAGACGCCTCAATCCCGTTTGGGGTGGCCACAAACAAATCGCCTCCAAGTCGCCCTGTCCCCCGCCATTTCACTGCCCTGCTCCCAACTCACACCCCCCTCTCTCATATACCTCTCCACCACATCCCTCCATCTCATCCTCGGCCTCCCCTCCCTCTTCCCCCTCCACCTCACTTACATACACTCTCTTCGTCAGTCTTTCACCCTCCATCCTCTCCACATGGCCAAACCACCTCAGTGTGTTCCTCATAACGCTTCCTATCACATCCACATCCACACCACAACGCTCCTTTATATCCTCATTCGTCAGCCTGTCTCTCCACGTGACTCCACAGGCTCCTCTTAAATAACTCATTTCCACTGCTCTCACTCTTGACTTGTGTCCTTCCAACAATGTCCAAGCTTCACTTTCGTACGTTAGAGTTGGTATCACAATACTGTCATGTAGTAACTTTTTCACTTCCATGCTCACTTCCCTGTTTCTTATCACTGCTTTCAAAGAACCAGCAACCTTTCTTCCCTGCTGTACCCTTTCAAGCACTTCACCCTCCAAACTTCCATCCTTACTCATCACACTACCCAAATACTTAAACGTACTCACATTTTCCAATTCCTCACCATCTAACCTCGCTGTACATTCACTAACTTCACCTCTCTCAAAGACCATCACTTTACTCTTTCCTACATTCACCTTTAGGTTCCGTTTCTTGCACACTCTCTCAAACTCATCCACCAAGCCTTGCAGCTCCCCTTCGTCTTCACTCAACAACACAGTATCATCTGCAAACAACAGTACAGGGAGTTTCCAAACACTATCCTCTCTCACCAAGGCCACTCCAACATCCACTACCCTACCTTGTACCTCTTTTATTACCCCATCCATGTACAGATTGAACAACCATGGAGACATGACACATCCCTGTTTCAAACCAACTTTCAAAGAGAAAAATTCACTTAGTTCACCATCCACACGCACTGCAGCCTTCTGCACCATCGTACATACTCTTCACAGCATTCAACAACTTCCCATCTACTCCATATATTCTTAACACTTTCCACAATCCCTGTCTATCCACCCTGTCATATGCTTTCTCCAAATCCATGAAAGCCACATACAACATCTTTCCCTTCTCTAGAAACTTTTCCACTAAAGATCTAAGAATGAATATCTGATCTACACAACCTCTTCCCTTCCTAAAGCCTCCCTGTTCTTCTCCCACTAATTTCTCTGTTCTTTCTCTAACTCTGTCTATAAGTATCCTGCCATACACTTTTCCTATTATACTAAGAAGACAAATGCCCCTATGATTACCACACACTTTCTTTTTCCCCTTTTCCTTTGTACTAGGGAATAATTATACCTGACTTCCAATCCTCAGGGACTCTACCTTCCTCCCAGGCCAATCTGCACATCTTCCACATCCATTCTACTACTATCTCTCCCCCATGCTTCAGCATTTCACCACACACTCCATCAATTCCTGGGGCTTTCCCCGATTTAACTTTCTTCATTGCTTCCACAACTTCTATCCTACTTATTACTTCCTGTCTTCTCACCTCCCTCCTTCTCCCAGCCATTCCCCAGCCACTTATACTCGCATTACTTCCATCCTCTGCGTTCAACAATTTCTTAAAGTGTTCTCTCCATCTGCTCACTTTTTCTCCCTTCTCCACTAGTAATCTACCATTTTTATCTTTCACTCCCCTGCTAACTTCACTTCCACCCTGTCTTACTCTTTTCACTTCTCTCCAGAACATTTTCTTACAGTCCCTCCACTTTACACTCAAATTCCTTCCAAATTCCTCATCCACTCTCTTCTTACTCTCTCTTACTAATCTTTTCACCTCTCTCTTCCTTTCCACATATAACTCTCTCTTCCGCCTCTCAACTTCTTCCACGCCCCTATTTCTCATCCATTCATTGTATGCTTTCTTCTTTTGTGCCACAGCCTGTTTTACCTCGTCAGTCCACCACGCTGTTCCTTGCACCCCCCTCCGTCTTCTCTTCCTTCCACACACCACATCACATGCTGCACATATTTCTTCTGTAAATATCTTACATACACCTTCCACGTCTCCCATCTGCTCCAATTCATATTTGCCCAATCGTTCCTCCACTTCTCTCTTATACTCTGCCTTTTTCTCATCCTCTTGTAACCTTTCCACTCTCCTTGCAACTACTCCTTCCTCTCGTCTTTCCCTTCTGCTATTCCTCCATCTCACTTGCATCCTAATTCTGGCCACCACCAAGTAGCGGTCAGAAAGTCCACTCCCCCAACCTCTATACACTCTTGCATCCTTTACACATCTTCGCATCCTTTCATCCACACACACATAATCAATCATTGCCTTCCTTTCATTCAGTTCACCACCCACCCTTCTCATCACTCGCCATGTATACCTGTGGATCATTTTATGCCTAAAGAGGGTATTGGCTATCACCAACCCCCTCCCAGCACAAATGTCCACTAACGCACTGCCATTCTCATCTATCTTAGCAGGCACACCCCACTCACCAACTATTCCATCCACCTTCACATTACCAACTTTACCATTCATATCACCAATCAAAAACACTCATTCCATCCAAACTTTTCCATGCACATTTCCACATTTGTCCAGAACTCTTCTCTCACTCTTCTAGCACGATCTTGCGTTGGCGCATACACACACACAATCGCCCACATTTGTATTCCAACTTTCAACTTTACCCACACATTCCTTGACCCAACTGATCCATACTGTCTCATGCTCTTCTTCCATCTTTTACTCACAACTATACATACTCCTTCCTTTGCCCTCTCATTCTCATCTACTCCTGCACATATACCCCATCCATACTCCCATTCTCTCACACTTTCTCCTCTCCATTTTGTTTCAGTTATTCCACATACATCCACTTTCGCACCCTCAAGCACCTGGACAATCTCTCTCTCTTTCACCTCATCATTCGCTCCTCTTACATTCCATGTACTCATTACCAAGTCCTTTGTCCGGTCCTGGGTCGTCATCGTTTGGTCAGTCCTTGTCCGAGGCTTCTTGTTTGTTTTTTTAGTTAGTTGTTTTCCGGGGAGGGGCACTAACCCTCCGCCAACCCTTTTAGTCGCCTTTTACGACAAGCAGGGATACTGGGGGAGTATTCTTGAAAACCCCCCTACCCCCAGGGGGGAAATAATAATAATAATAATAATAATAAAAATAATAATAATGATCAGTAGTAGTAATAGTAGTAGTAGTAGTGGTGCAGGTATCACTGCCATGGAGTATAGATGTTAATGATGTTTCAGAGACCACTGGCCATCCCAGCACACCTACTGGACCTTCTGACCCTTCAGATCCCTTCCCTAACTTCTCTTCTGTCTCACCTCAACATTCCCCTCATCCTTCCTCCATCCCTTCTCTTAATCCTTCCTCCAACCCTGCTCTTAATCCTTCCTCCAACCCTTCTCTTAATCCTTCCTCCAACCCTGCTCTTAATCCTTCTTCCAACCCTTCTCTTAATCCTTCCTCCAACCCTGCTCTTAATCCTTCCTCCAACCCTTCTCTTAATCCTTCCTCCAACCCTTCTCTTAATCCTTCCTTCAACCCTTCTCTTGACCCTTCCTCCAATCCTTCTCTTAATCCCTCTCATGACACCTATCCAAGTACTTCTGTTCACCCTCCTAACCCCTCTCCCAAGCCTGTCCCTAACCCCTCTCCCAAGCCTGTCCCTAACCCCTCTCCCAAGCCTGTCCCTAACCCCTCTCCCAAGCCTGTCCCTAACCCCTCTCCCAAGCCTGTCCCTAACTCCTCACCCAAGCCTGTCCCTAACCCCTCTCCCAAGCCTGTCTCTAACCCCTCTCCCAAGCCTGTCTCTAACCCCTCTCCCAAGCCTGTCTCTAACCCCTCTCCCTATCCTGTCCCTAACTCCTCTCCCAAGCCTGTCCCTAACCCCTCTCCCAAGCCTGTCCCTAACCCCTCTCCCAAGCCTGTCCCTAACTCCTCTCCCAAGCCTGTCCCTAACCCCTCTCCCAAGCCCGTCACTAACCCTTTCCCAACCCTTCTAACCTCTCTCCTGCATCCTCACCAAAGCACTCACCTAATCCCTCACCCATCCCAAAGCCTACTCCCTCCACCAAGCCCTATCCTGCCTCCTTTCCTAGCCTCTTTCCTAGTCCGTCCGCCAATCCCTCACCAATCCCAGTGCCCAGCCCCTCCACCAAGCCATCTGCAGACCCCATCACTGAACCAGACAACTCTACAGCTGCCAACCCTCCTAACAAAGGTTAGTTGTGTGAGTCAAAGCAAAGGCAGAGGGGCTGAGAGGCAGGGTGGAGGAAGGGTGGACGAAGGGTGTGGGAAGGGTGGAGTGAGAGGAGTATGAGGGATGGAAGGGTGGACAGGGAGGGTGAGGGAAGGCAAGGATAAGAGGGAGGGTGAGGGAAGGGAGGATGTGAGGGAAGGGAGGAGGTGGAAAGAACGGGACGGGAGGGTGTGAGGGAGGGAGGAGGGGGAGGGTAAGGGAAGGGGAGGGCGTGAGGGAGGGAGGAGGGGGAGGGTAAGGGAAGGGAGGGTGTGAGGGAGGGAGGAGGGGAGGGTAAGGGAAGGGAGGGTGTGAGGGAGGGAGGAGGGGGAGGGTAAGGGAAGGGAGGGTGTGAGGAAGGGAGGAGGGAAGAGTAGGGAAGGGAGGGTGTGAGGGAGGGAGAAGGGGGAGGGTAAGGGAAGGGAGGGTGTGAGGGAGGGAGGAGGGGGAGGGTAAGGGAAGGGAGGGTGTGAGGGAGGGAGGAGGGAAGTGTAGAGCGGGGTGGGTGTGAGGGAGGGAGGAGGGAAGAGTAGGGAAGGGAGGGTGTGAGGGAGGGAGGAGGGGAGGGTAAAGGTAAGGGAGGGTGTGAGGGAGGGAGGAGGGAAGAGTAGGGAAGGGAGGTGTGAGGGAGGGAGGAGGGGGAGGGTAAGGGAAGGGAGGGTGTGAGGGAGGAGGAGGGGGAGGGTAAGGGAAGGGAAGGTGTGAGGGAGGGAGGAGGGGAAGGGTAAGGGAAGGGAGGGTGTGAGGGAGGGAGGAGGGAAGAGTAGGGAAGGGAGGGTGTGAGGGAGGGAGGAGGGGGAGGGTAAGGGAAGGGAGGGTGTGAGGGAGGGAGGAGGGGGAGGGTAAGGGAAGGGAGGGTGTGAGGGAGGGAGGAGGGGGAGGGTAAGGGAAGGGAGGGTGTGAGGGAGGGAGGAGGGGAAAGGTAAGGGAAGGGAAGGTGTGAGGGAGGGAGGAGGGGGGTGGTAAGGGAAGGGAGGGTGTGAGGGAGGAGGGGGAGGGTAAGGGAAGGGAGGGTGTGAGGGAGGGAGGAGGGGGAGGGTAAGGGAAGGGAGGGTGTGAGGGAGGGAGGAGGGGACAGGTAAGGGAAGGGAAGGTGTGAGGGAGGGAGGAGTGGGAGGGTAAGGGAAGGGAGGGTGTGAGGGAGTGGGAGGAGGGGGAGGGTAAGGGAAGGGAGGGTGTGAGGGAGGGAGGAGGGGAGGGTAAGGGAAGGGAGGGTGTGAGGGGAGGGAGGTGGGGGAGGGTAAGGGAAGGGAGTGTTGTCCCTACACCCCAGGGTGACAGGAAGGAGGGAGTTAGTGGGCATTAGGGGAATGACGAGTGGAAGGGAGAATGGGGATGGGGGGGGGCAGTGGAAGGGAGGGTAAGGGAAGGAAAAGTAAAGGGAAGGGAGAAGACAGAGGAAGGAGGTTTAAAACAGGTTGCAGAGTGGCTGCTGGAATGAACTGTGAGAAGGAGATGGAGAGGGAGGGAAAAGTGAGAGGGTAAAGGAAAGCAGGATGAGGTAGGAGGGATGGAGATAGGAGGGAGAGAAAGGCAGGTGGTGAGAGGAAGGCTGAGGGCCTGGGTTGAAAGGATGGGGTGAGAGGGAGTAGGAAAAGGGGTTTAAAGGAAAGGGGTAAAAGGGAGGTGTGAGAGGCAGGTTGAGAGGGTGTTAGGGTAGTGGTGTGTCAATGTGGTAAGGGATGGATTAAGAGACGCCTTTAAGATTGATATGTAATTGGATTATCAGTCGTTATAAACACCTTCACTTTGGTTGGTGGGTTTAGCTATTTTATTCTGCATAACGTCATTCAGTTTTGTTGATCCCAGTGATATGGTAAAGTCAAAGACTATAATAACTGTCCGTAGTCAGCCTTTCACTGCTGCTGGTGCATCTAAACGGTTATTTTGGCTAACACCACAATATTTTATTTAGCCAAGAAAAAACGACCCCTGAAAAATTGTTAAGGAGTCCACACTTATCGCTTTTCCTGGTCTTCCTTTCAGAATGCCACAAAGTCACGGTGCCAACATATCCCACCCGTCACCCAGTGGCACTCAGGAAGAAAGACAAGGAGGAAATGCTTGAAGCCGAGTTTGAGCTTCACCAGTCTGTAACAAATGCCGCATCTGGTCTAGCGTTCGAAGTCAGAACTTTATCAAATAGGTCTCTCGAGGCTACTCTTAAAGTAACCATGAATGCTGACGAGTCTGCTGACGTGGACGCAGCAAAGTTCTGGTGTTTTGATGTGAGTGGTGAAAACTCAACACTGACCCTCACCATTAACACGGCCCCCACCACCCCGGCACCCCCCACCACCCCCGCAACCACCACCAACCCTGCAACCACCGCCACCCCTGCAACCACCGCCAACCCTGCAACCACCACCAACCCTGCAACCACCACCAACCCTGCAACCACCACCAACCCTACCGAGCCTGACAACAGCACACAGGTGGTGACTCGCAGGATCAAAATTCAGGTTAGTTGTGGTGTTGTGGGTTCACAGGTGTGTGTGTGTGTGTGTGTGTGTGTGTGTGTGTGTGTGTGTGTGTGTGTGTGTGTGTAACAATTAACACTGGTATAAATGTGATAATTCTGACATAAAGTCCAGCACATCAGTACTAATGAAGGCACTCGAGTGTGTGTGTGTGTGTGTGTGTGTGTGTGTGTGTGTGTGTGTGTGTGTGTGTGTGTGTAACAATTAACACTGGTATAAATGTGATAATTCTGACATAAAGTCCAGCACATCAGTACTAATGAAGGCACTCGAGTGTGTGTGTGTGTGTGTGTGTGTGTGTGTGTGTGTGTGTGTGTGTGTAACAATTAACACTGGTATAAATGTGATAATTCTGACATAAAGTCCAGCACATCAGTACTAATGAAGGCACTCGAGTGTGTGTGTGTGTGTGTGTGTGTGTGTGTGTGTGTGTGTGTGTGTGTGTGTAACAATTAACACTGGTATAAATGTGATAATTCTGACATAAAGTCCAGCACATCAGTACTAATGAAGGCACTCGAGTGTGTGTGTGTGTGTGTGTGTGTGTGTGTGTGTGTGTGTGTGTGTGTGTGTGTGTGTGTGTGTGTGTGTAACAATTAACACTGATATAAATGTAATAATTCTGACATAAAGTCCAGCACATCAGTACTAATGAAGGCACTCGAGTGTGTGTGTGTGTGTGTGTGTGTGTGTGTGTGTGTGTGTGTGTGTGTGTGTGTGTGTGTGTGTAACAATTAACACTGGTATAAATGTAATAATTCTGACATAAAGTCCAGCACATCAGTACTAATGAAGGCACTCGAGTGTGAGATAGTAGGATGTTGCCACAATATCCAGTGATGTCTCACAGTTGTTTAATGCCTTCAGTGCCATGATGTAGCCTTGTATGTTCTTCTTGCTGCCTTCACACCATTGGACTGTACTCAAGATAAGTACCTTATACTGAACACTTTAATGAAGGATGCACCAAATCCCTCGAGGTGCAAAAGGCTTTCCCATACTAAAAGAAATCTGGTGAAGGTTTCAAGAAAATGCGAGAAATACAATACCGGCTTAAAGGGGTCAAACGCCCCATGCCACTAATACATAATATTTTGTTCTTACTGCAGGTGGAGCGAGAACAGATGAAGGTCAGTGTGACCAACGGGGACCAGATCACAGAGACGGAGCCAGGCAAGTGCCCAGTCCTCTCCTTGGAGTTCCCTGACCTGTTCCTGTTGGTGACATGTGTGCCTGGTGGTTCCTGTGGGTCCATGACGTACTGCACGACACGTGAGTATTACCACATACCTCACCACTGCCTACAACACCACCACCAGGGACTGTGTTGTGTACGGTACTAAGCATATACATTGTACTCAGGCCACAAACTGACACACGAAGCCACCAGCCACACCCTTCTCTCTCTCTCTCTCTCTCTCTCTCTCTCTGTACAGATGCCACACATTGTCACACGATACCACCATTCCCCCCCTCTCCCTCTCTTTATCTATCAATCTGTCCATCTCTGCTGCCATCATCATCATCATCCAGACCTCTGTTCCCACCTGGTATGAAGTAGGGTTCAGAGTGCCAAAACTCGGTGATAAAAGGATAAGGTAAGCAAAGGTGATGCTAATTAACGGGCCACACTCACATTTACTGACCATTTAAGCCCCAGACTCCTGACTCCACCCCACAGGCCTAAACACCCACACTTACACTCCACCTCACAGGCCTAAACACCCACACTTACACTCCACCCCACAGGCCTAAACACCCCCACTTACACTCCACCCCAC